>NC_091445.1:14367225-14667225 GCF_964237555.1 Oryctolagus cuniculus | reverse complement strand
TTCCAGGTCTTAGCTATTGTGAATTGAGCTGCAATAAACATTAAGGTGTAGACAGCTTGTTTGTTTGCCAATTTCATTTCCTTTGGGTAAATTCCAAGGAATGGGATGGCTGGGTCGAACGGTAGGGTTATCTTCAGGTTTCTGAGGAATCTCCAGACTGACTTCCATAGTGGCTTAACCAATTTGCATTCCCACCAACAGTGGGTTAGTGTCCCTTTTTCCCCACATCCTCTCCAGCATCTATTGTTGGTGGATTTCTGAATGTGAGCCATTCTAACTGGGGAGAGGTGGAACCTCATTGTGGTTTTGATTGCATTACCCTGATTGCTAGTGATCTTGAACATTTTTTCATGTGTCTGTGGCCATTTGGATTTCCTCTTTTGAAAAATGTCTATTGAGGTCCTTGGCCCATCTCTTAAGTGGGTTGTTGGTTTTGATGTTGTGGAGTTTCTTGATTTCTTTGTAGATTCTGGTTATTAACCCTTTATCTGTTGCATAGTTTGCAAATATATTTTCCCATTCTGTTGGTTGCCTCTTCACTTTCCTGACTGTTTCTTTTGAAGTACAGAAACTTCTCAATTTGATGCAATCCCAAATGGTAATTTTGGCTTTGACTGCCTGTGCTTCTGGAGTGTTTTCCAAGAAGTCATTGCCGGTACCTATATCTTTCAGGGTTTTTCCAATGCTCTCTAATAATTCGATGGTGTCAGGTCGTAGATTTAAGTCTTTAATCCATGTTGAGTGGATTTTTGTGTAAGGTGAAAGGTAGGGGTCTTGCTTCATGATTCTGCACGTGGAAATCCAATATTCCCAGCACCATTTATTGAATAGACTATCCTTACTCCAGGGATTGGCTTTTTTGTTCCAGTACCATTGGTTGAACTATGTAATTAACACACAATTATTCTTAGGTGTTTAAATTTTAACTGAAAAGTGATCCCTGTTAGGAATTTGGAAAACATTATGCTGAGTGAAATAAGCCAATCCCAAAGGGACAAATACCACTTGTTCTCCTTGATAGGTGACAAGTAACTGAGCACCAAAAAGGAAACCTGTTAAAGTGAAATGAACACTATGAGAAATGGTGACTTGATCAGCCCTCACCCTGACTGTTGATGAGCAGCTTAATATGTTATCCCTCTTAGTATTTTTTTTGTTTGTTCTACTTAATACTTTTGGTTGAATACTGTAATCAATACACAGTTATTCTTAAGTGCTGAAACAACTGAAAAGTGATTGCTGTTAAATATAAGAGTGGGAATAAGAGAGGGAAGAGATGTGCAATTCGGGACATGCTCAAGCTGACTTACCTCAAACAGTAGAGTTAGAAACATACCAGGGGATTCCAATTCAATCCCATTAGGTGGCATGTACCAATGCCATCTCACTAGTCCAAGTGATCAATTTCTGTTCACAATCGATCGTAATGATAGGACTAAGAACCAAAGGGATCACATAAACAAGACTAGTGTCTGCAAATACTAGCTGATAGAATCAAAAAGGGAGAGAACGATCCAACATGGGAAGTGAGATACACAGCAGACCCATAGAATAGCAAATGTCCTAACAGCACTCTGGCCTCATAATCAGCCCTTAAGGCATGCGGATCTGGCTGAAATGCCCATGAGAGTGTTTCAGGCATGGAAAACCAAGACACTCTGGGGGAAAAAAAAAAAAAAAACTAAATGAAAGATCTCTGTGAGTGAGATCCCAGTGGAAAGAATGGGTCATCAAAGAAGGAGGTACCTTTCTCTGAAGGGAGAAGAGAACTTCCACTTTGACCATGGCCTTGTCTAAAAATAATCAGAGTCAGTGAACCCAGGGGGCTTCCATAGCCTTGGCAGCTCATGACAAGAGCCTAGGGTGATTACTGATGCTATAAACAAGAGTGTCAATTTGTTAAGTCAACAACAGGAGTCACTGTGCACTTACTCCTCATGTAGGATCTTTGTCCTTAATGTGCTGTACATTGAGATTTAATGCTATAACTAGTACTCAAACAGTATTTTTCACTTTATGTTTCTGTGTGGGAGCAAACTGTTGAAATCTTTACTTAATGTATGCTCAACTGATCTTCTGTATATAAAGAGAATCAAAAATGAATCTTGATGTGAATGGAAGGGGAGAGGGAGTGGGAAGGGGAGAGGGAGTGGGAATGGGGAGGGTTGCGGGTGGGAGGGACGTAATGGGGGGGAAGTCATTGTAATCAATATTCTGTACTTTGGAAATTTATATTCATTAAATAAAAGTTAAAAAAAAATATTGGAACAGGATGGGGAGGGGTGAAGATGAGTTGGAGGTCGGGAATGATGGCCAGAGGGTGAAAACTACCTGGAATCAAACTGATAGAGTATGTCTCCTCCCAGAAGGGGAGTAGGATACCGAAGTATGATAAGGAAAGAGTGAGAGAATAGCAACTTATCAATCACAGATTGGATTGGGAGTCTGCAGAGGTAAGGTTTTCATCTACCCGGACTATGGAGGTTGAAGTAGTAAAGATGGGCCCCGAATAGTAGGTAAGGACTGATTAGTTGCCCCTGTGTTAATGAGGAAAGAAATTAGCCTACCTGCTACCATCATAGTTAACCTGGGCTCCCATGGACTGATGGTCATAGTCAGGTGCTGGGAGTCCAGGCTTTCTCAATCCTTAGTATCCAGCCCTAGAGGTTAACTTGGGGCATGGCCTACTGACTTGATTGACAAGGGGACAGTCCATTGCTCAATGGTCCTTTAGATGACATCTAGGACAAAGACCTAATGGTCCAGAATTGGGGCATAGTTTGGCCCAATGACCCACTTGGTGACATTTAAAGTATAGACCAGAGAACTCCTATGGTCAGCAAGACTCCTGTGATTAGTGGAACTACTGGAGGCACCAGGTTGCTGAAAAGCCTTGGTCAACATTTAGAATTTTTGCTTTTGGGATCCCTCATCCCTCCTGTTATATACTTTAAAGACCATCTCTAGAATTTTTGCCAGCAGAGTTAATGCGCCCCTAGTGAGCTGCTTTAACTTTGTCTTTCTGGTGGGTTTTTGAGGCCAGATAATAAGCAGGTAATGAAGCAATTTCTGGTCATTATGCCAGAGTTATAATACCAGTTGGAGTCTTATTCCAGGACTGCATCTGCACCTATGGGATGGGCAGGGTCAATTTGATGAGTCTCATCTGCATGGAGACAGGCCTGTTCCCAAGCTTGCCATTGCTCTTCCAAGAGGAAAGTGTTAGAAAGGATCATGAAAAACAGAATGTAGGAGGTGGAGTTAGAGGTAAAAGAATCTAGTTTTGTTTGATTTGTGACAGGTCACTAAGTGAGAAAGGAACATGGACCCTGACTATGCCACCTCAGTATGGGTAAGAGGGAGGTTGTCTCCCCTGGCTACCATTCTAGAGCGAATGACTTGGGGACTGGGCACAGAGGAAGGGGGATCAAGGTCTTGAAGCAGTGATGGCAAGGCAGGGACAGAATGTTGGCTCAGCAGAACAGGGAAGGGTGAAGGTAAGAATGAAGACTGGGTTTGTGATAAGGCAAAGGGAGCAGGAGATGGAATAGACAAAGACTGGTTTTGAGATAAAAGCATGCAAGAGACTTGAGATAAGGCAAGGGAAGGTACAGTGAGAGCCAGAGTAGAAACAAATGTCACTTCCTGGAATGCCTGGGAAGGAGGGGGAGGTGTCAATGAGATAGTGAGAGCCAAAGTAGATGATGCTTGATTGGATAATGGGTTTTGAGGTAGGAGTTCACCTGTAGAGTTGAAAATAAAAGAAAGGGGTTTTGGCCTTTCAGTGGGAACTTTGGAAGTTAAGAGAGACTGAGCTGGAGAATACGAGGTTTAAAGAGAAGATTTAGAATGGAGAAGGAGAAGGCTTAGGCATAGGGAATGTCCTTCCACTTCCCAGAATGCTCAAAGAAGTGGTAGGGATACCAGAAAATATCTGGGTCAATCATGCCATTAAGCAACCATTTGGACTGGTTGTTGAGATCATACATGAGCCACACCTGATTACAAAGATGAGGAGATGGTGTTTGAGATCAGGGGCCAATTTGAGAGGAACAAGATTATTTAGGAGACAACCAATAGAAGATTTGGATAGAATGCCAGATGAGAAAGCTCCCATAGTGACCTGAAGGGTTGTAGTGATAGCAGGTGTCCCTGGTATCATGGCAGTCTGATGACGAGAGTAAGGGACAGAGCAGAGGGTGGGGTCATCACCTACACTCACTGTATAAAGGCCAGAGGAGAGGCATGAAGCACGTGGAGATTGTGTTGCCTGGTACAAGGACTTCTAGACAAAGCAGAGTGGAACAAGCCATGGTAGAGGTCATCGTGAGAGAATTCCCTGTTCCCTGTCTTACCTCAGGGTTTTGGAAGGCCAGTGTGTAGATGGAAATCAGAGAATTCAGTGGTGAAGGGAGAGGTCTGGGGTTGAGTCTTGTGGTTGGCAGGAATCCAGGATCTTAAAGCAGCTCAAATCCCCAAGTGGAGAGCAAGGTCAACGGAAGAGCCAGGATCCAAGTCACAGCACCAATGAAACATCACCACAAGCAGACCAAACACTGGCGCTAAAGGAACGGTTTATTGTCAGGGGTTGGGGGGAACCCAACAGGCTGGAGAGAAAGGGTGAGAGAGTGAGAAAAGGGAGTCTGTGCAGGAGAGAAGGACTTGTTAACAGTCTTACAGGAATGAGGGAGTGGGAGCAGCAAATCCCGTTAAAGCAGGGGTGGAGCAAATGGCATTTGCTCACCTGAGGCTGGATTCTGGAGAGACCAACATATTGTACAAGATGCTGACTGGGCCATAGCCTATGATGGCATCTGTGGCTTGAAATGGTGCCTCTGAGAAGACGGCACCATTTCACTAACAATCTTCAGCTTACCCACCTTTTTTTTTTTTTTTTTTTTTTTTAATTTATTTGACAGATAGAGTTAGACAGTGAGAGAGAGACAGAGAGAAAAGTCTTCCTTCCATTGGTTCACTCTCCAAATGGCCGCCACGGCTGGAGCTACGCTGATCTGAAGCCAGGAACCAGGTGATTCTTCCTTGTCTCCCACACGGGTGCAGGGACCCAAGCACTTGGGCCATCCTCCACTGCCTTCCCAGGCCACCAGCAGAGAGCTGGACTGGAAGAGGGGCAACCAGGACTAGAACCCGGCGCCCATATGGGATGCTGGTGCCACAGTTGGAGGATTAACCAAGTGAGCTACAGCACCAGCCCCAGCTTACCCACCTTTTAAGAGGATTGTATTTACCACATTTGTTCTGCTTCTAAAGTTTTATAGTAAACTTTATGACATTTTAATTTTGTGATGTGTACATTTGTAGGGGGTTCTAAACACTCTTTTAGGAAGAGAAAGATTAAAAGTATGTAAAAAAAAAAAACAACACTGTTACTGCTACAATTTAGGGTAACTTTTTAGTACTCAAGAGTCAGAAGTAAATCTCTATGTTGCTCTGTGTATTTGCCTAGCAGCCTTTTGGAATGAGGTATGTAACAATTTGCAATCTTATATTAAGGCATGCATATCAAAGTACTAAGCAAGAAATCAGAAAACCTCAGTTCCAGTCAAGACACACAAAATAACTGGTGATCTTGGACTAGTCACCGTATCTTTCTGGGGCTCAGTTGTTTTTACATGTGGAATGTGCAGTTTAGCCAATATGATCTTTCCTTTCCTTTCAGCTCAAAAATTTGGTTTCTAGCTGTCTTTTTCACAATGAACAAATAGACTGCGTTCTTTGTAAATAGCATATTCAAGAGTTAAGGGAAAACTTTCCTCTTCTCCATTGATTTTTCACTCTGAGAACACTTGAGCTTCAGAAATGAACTTTGATGAACTTTGGAAATCAATGCTCAAGTGTATTTAAATATTTTCATTTGGACAATATGTTCCTTCACTTCTGAGATCCTTTATTCCGCAAGATACTAAGAGCTAAGCAAAACATGGGAAAAATAAAAGACAAAAGACTAGGCAAGGATTATCTCTTTTGTTCTATACGATAGATCCAAAACAAGGATTCTAGAAGCATAATGGTTATTTTCCAAGTAAGCAAAAGATTTGTAGAGAACAGTTGCAATTTAAAAAGAAGTCGGACAAAATTGTTTGTCTTAGAATTTCATTAAACACATGTATTTAGCAGGATTCCATCTTTCAGCTTCCATCAAATTTTTGTTATTAAATTAGTTGCCCACCAAACCTCCAGTAAGAAGTGGGTCGATGTTTAAATCACTCTGTGAAAATTGAGCAGCGACTGTGATTCCCGAGCACTTGAAATATGGCTATTGCCACTAGGGACTCAATTTTTAAATTTAACACAAATCTAACTAAATTTAATTTTAATTTAAAATTAAAGACTATTTAAGTGAGGAACAACTTGGAGTGTGAATCTACTTTTTGAGCTGTATGTTTCATAAAATTGAAATACAGATCAGGTATTTCTAATAAAAAATTCAAGCCTAAATGGAGATGTATTTAAGGTGTAAATTTATGAAGAAAAAAACATAGAACAATAATACATTATATAGTATTGAGTATATGTTATAATGATGATTTTTAGATGTATTGACTTAAAGGTTTTATTAAAACTAATTTCTTTTACTTCCTTACTAGTATTAAAATATGATTGTGTAAAAACTAATTAAAATGTTTGAGGCTCTGCTTTTATCTCTACAGAATAAATTTCACTCACTGGCTGAATTTTAAAAACATACCCAGAATTTTAGAATTTCAAAAGGCCATATTTTATCTGAATTTTTCAAGATTTTATTTATTATTTATTTGAGAGGTAGTGTTGCAGACAGCGAGAAGGACAGACAGACAGTGGAATTCCATTCGATGGTTCACTCCCCAGATGGCCACAAGGCTGGAGCTGGACCAATCCAAAGCCAGGAGCCAGGAACTTCCTCTAGGTCTCCTTTGTGGGTGCAGGGGCCCAACCACTTGAAGATCTTCTACTACTTTCCCAGGCCATAGCAGAGGGCCGGGTTGGAAGAAGAGAAGCCAGGACAGGAACCAGCACTCATATGGGATGCCGGCCCCACAGGCGGAGCCTTCGCCTACTGCTCCACAGTGCTGGCCCCTCGAACTGTTAATTTTATGCAAGAGAATATTTATTTCATGTTGTGTTTCCAATAGCATTTAGAGAAACTGTGATAAAATCAGGACTAAAATTTTTGATTTTCAATCTATTGCACTTAATAAGTATATGGAAATTAAGTACTTTAATAAGAATTTCAAACATAATTCAGCGGAGCACATCAAACTGTTTTTTTTTTTCCTAAACTCTCTTGAAGTTCTTTCTGTAAAGAAAAGTTCCAGTTATAAAGGAAACATTTTCTAAGATTTTTTTTTTATTTTATAACTAATCAGTTGCTCTTATCCACTTTTTTTTTATTCTTATAGAAAAAGTTATCCCTTCACCATACAGGCAACATAATAAAGTCATCTATTCAAGGTAAAGAGGCCAAGAAAGGGTTAAGATTAGGAGCAAAGTTAAGGCCACACTGAATTCAAAAAGTTGCTGATGTGAAGCACTGGGTCTCCTGGGGAAACAACCTACAGGCTGCACTATTGACTTGCCAATTAATCCAAGGAGCTACATGGTCATTAGTTCAGGAAAGAGCCGCTTGCTGCCTGCTTGCCTAGAGGTAAGAGCTAGGTTTGCAGCTGCCAAACACAGGATGACAGAAACAAATGGGGGGGGGGGGTGCGGTGGAATTAAAACTAAGAGTCTAAGTATTTCATTTAAGACCCAAATGTGAAGGAAGCTATGATATGTGGTGTCATATGCAGACAATTCATTAATTTATCATAAAAAAATTCCAATTAGAAGACATTTTCTAAAACTTTAAAAGAGTACCACAATAGATACATTACTTCTGAAATTGGTCTTCAAGTTAAATAATTAAAAAATGTGACTGTTAGGTCCATATCACTTTACAAAGCCATAAATAAGTTTTATATGATATCTGAGTCAGAGATGCCGTGATATTAGTAAAAGTCTGCACGCAGTTGTGTCATATTTGCCTCTTTTCTTGTATCATTGGAAAACAGAGGCTCACTGTTCTTTCAATTACTACACGATTAACTTTTCTAAGGAAACGTTCATGTACAAAGTGAAACAATGAAAATTGCTACATTTGATTATAACACTGAGAAATTTCCAGCAACTTATACCTGCTCTGATTTAATTAATAGCCTCTTGGAGTTGCTCTTTTGGGGAGGTATTTCATGGTAATCTACAGGAAAAATAACACATTTGATCAAAGCATCCAACTAAGTAGTTAAAATCTCAACTCCTCTCTGTTAAGTGTGCATAAGGAAAATCACAATAAATGCAGCTAAGTTAAGTGTACTGAAATTATACTTACAAAAGTATTTGTAGCTTCATGTTACCGAAAAATCATTGTACAATTAGTGTACTATTAATGTTATATTTTCAATACCCTGGAGTGTTTCCTGCCAGAGGTGAGATGCTTCATTCTATTTTAATTTCTGCCTTGATAGTGGTATGGTTCGTAACACAATGTTCAGTTGCTGGACTCCAAGCTGCAAAGAATCCAGTTAGATATGACTTTGTCCTGTAACACCCTCTTTGCACAGACTCAGAGCAAAGGGAGTCTCGGGCAGTCGACAGCTTCATCATGACTCCAAGTTCAGGTTGGCTGGGCTCCCAAATCTCTTGGGGCGTGTTGGCTGCCAAAGCAAATTAGTCTCACTTTATCTTTGGGGCAGTGACTTTGCTAACTTTATTGGCTTTGTGGGGTGTAGGCTTCTGACATCAGCAGATGACACATTTAAAAAATGTAGTTGAGATATTGATCTTCTTCCCACCCCAAATGGCTCTAGTGAAGAATAATTTTAAAAGCTATGAGGGAAGATGAATCCAATGAGAAAACATGAAAGGAGTCAGAGCTTAAATTTTATGTAAAAGAGGCAAAAAGTCTAGTATCCCTGTAAGAAAATGTTGATACTAGTTTTAAATTTATAATCTGAAAAATCTAATGTAATTGGAGAAGCAGATGAAACAACAGATTATATCCAATATTTCATTTTATCAGGGGAAGAGAATAGAAATAATTAAATGTGAAAGTCAAAGAGAAAGTGGACAGGCTTGATCAGACCAATTATAGACTGTATTGAGTACATAAATAAACCTCTTGCAAAGTCAGAAATGCATAAACCAAGTCCATGTCTTGCACTTCCCAAGTTAGTGAGATGCTGTGCGGGTTGTCTGAGCATAAAGAGAACTCCTCATTTATCTGAAGTATTCAGTTTTCCAGGAATAGATGGTAAAGAAGTGCACTTTTGTTAAAGATGCAGTACACAGAAATGATTAACTGAGGGCAGTTTTCTCTCAATTAGCCATAATCAGGATAGCGCTGTGGTGCACTTGGTTAATCCTCCACCTGCGGTGCCAGCATCCCATATAGGCACTTTGTTCTAGTCCTGTTTGCTCCTCTTCCAGTTCAGCTCTCTGCTGTGGCCCAGGAGGGCAGTGGAGGATGGCCCAAGTGCTTGGGCCCCTGCACCCCCGTGGGAGACCCAGAAGAAGTGCCTGGCTCTTGGCTTCAGATCGGCACAGCTCCACCTGTAGCTGCCATTTGGTGAGTAAACCAATGGAAGGAAGACCTTTTTCTCTGTCTCTCTCTCTCTCTCTCACTGTCTAACTCTATCTGTCGAATAAAAAAAAAATTAGCCATATTGACTTTGGATCTTGGACAGAGGTTTAGAACACTATCACCACATTCATGTGCTGTGATTCGGCAGGTAAGTCATAGGGCCCAGGAAACTTCCTTTCTTTTTTTATAGATTTTATTTATTTAAGAGATAGAGTTACAGACAGTGAGAGGGGCAGAGAGAGAGAAAGGTCTGCCTTCCATTGGTTCACTCCCCAGATGGCCTCAATGGCCGGAGCTGTGCCGTTCTGAAACCAGGAGCCAGGTGCTTCTTCCAGGTCTCCCATGCTGGTGCAGGGGCCCAAGCACTTGGGTCATCTTCCTCTGCTTTCCCAGGCCACAGCAGAGAGCTGGATTGGAAGAGGGGTAGCCAGGACTAGAACCTGGTGCCCATATGGGATGCTGGTGCCAAAGGCAGAGGATTAACCTACTGCGCCATGGAGCTGGCCCTCAAACTTCCTTTCTAACACTTATCATCTCTAGTAGCAAGAGAAGATGCATCCTTAGTGTCCCAATTGCAATATCAGAACATTAAACAATACTCATCATGTGAAAAACAATATTTGATGAATAAATATTCAGATTACTCATGAATGAAAAACAAAATACACAGGAGTCAAGTCTGATTCAGGGACCAAACTTTGAAAAATAGCAATCTTGAGTCTTCATTACAAACAACAACAACAAACTTATTTAAGAGGCACAGAGAAAAAGAGACAGAGCTCCCATCCACTGATTTACTCTCCAAATGCCCATATGGCCAAGGCTGGGCCAGGAGAAGGGAACACAATCCAGGTCTCCCATGGGAAAGGCATGAATCCAATCATTTCAGCTACCACCACTGCCTTCCAGGGTCTGTACTGGTAGGAAAGTAGAATTAGGAGTGGAACTGAGAATTGAACCTGGACTAACCAACATGGGATGTTAGCATCTTAGCCGCTAGGTCAAATTCCTGCTCCTAGGAGTCTACATTCTTTAATTCAACTTTGGATAATGGTGAAAAATCTTGTTCACTGCCCTAACAGACTATTTAGAAATATCATGTGCAATCTGTAGAATCCAGTCAACTGAAAGTCTTCTGGTTTACTAATAAGAGAGAACTGTGAATAGTTCATGGAAAATGTGATTAAGAAAAATATAGACATGGAATTCAACATTATCTTTTATTTTCATTTTCTAATGACCTTTCAGAAGTCTCCTCATACATGTCAAAAATAATTTGCTACAATATCAATTATTTCAATAAATTGTTTTCTTTCAACTGTTAACTTAGCCTTTAGTTAATTTGGGAGGATGTAAACTTTAACTCCATAATGATTCTTTTCTGTCCATCTTATCATCTCCATAGCTATTATCATAGATTCTCTACACTTCCTGCCTATGTTGACAGGCCAGAATAAAAATGAATGTATTGAGAGTGAGTACAGATATGATAGGTTGATTGTGCAACATGAGGCACTGCTGTCACTGATTTCAAATATCTTTATTCTATTCAATGTGGAAGGCAGGGAGCCAAGCAGCATCAGGACTTCTGGAAGGCACATGGGAGTTGGGAGGTTAGCAACTCAAGGATCTGTTGCTGTGTCAGATTTAAGAACAGAGACCAGCGAAGCTTTAGGCTCACTGCATATCCTCAGTAAGACCTACTTCAGAGTTTCTAAAAATTCAAGTATACTGAACCCCCAAACAGACCCCCAGCATAAGTAATAATGTTACAGGAAGTTTTTCAATTGCAAACCAAGAAATCATACAAAAGAGACAACAATAATTCTTTTTTCCAATTTGTTGCAAATTTTTGATAGAGGGCCAGTGGTTAACATGTCATACTTAAATTTTCAAAAAATATATGCAATTAGATTTTTTAAAGATTTATTTACTTATTTGAGAGGTAGAGTTACACACACACATGCACACACACACACATGGAGAGAGAGAGAGAAAGATCTTCCATCTACTGGTTCACTCCCCAAATGGCTGCCAACGGTGGAGCTGAGCTGATCTGAAGCCAGGAGCCAGGAGCTTCTACCAGATCTCCTACATGGGTACAGGAGCTCAATTACTTGGGCCATCTTCTACTGCTTTCCCAGGCCATAGCAGAGAGCTGGATTGGAAGAGGAGCAGCTGGGACATGACCTGGCACCCATGTGGGATGCCTTTGCCGCAGGCAGAGGCTCAGCCTACTAAGCCACAGTTCATAGTAATGGATCTTAGATTATTGTTAAATTTTACTTTCTGATTCTAACTTGCAATTAGACAGTAATTTATTACCATACTGGTATGAACTTTATCCTCATTATTGTCTTTGTGCTTCTGTGAGTCAGATGGTTAAAGTCTCTGCTTCTCTAGCAGCTGAGGGGATCATATGCATAAATTTAGAATTCAGTCCATTGAGATGAGAAGCAGCCTAGCCATAGAATCACTGCCGGGAAGCAAACCTGAATAAAAAGAACGACCATAGGGATTTTTTAAGGTAAGTTTGATAGGAAGGTTCCATGCACACCAGAAAAAATGAAATAATGACAAGAAAGGTTCAGAAAAGGTCAACAGAATAGACTCTTGTATTTTGATGAAGTACCCACAAAGTCCTTCCCAGGTTCAACGTCAGTGTACGTCCTTCCCTCTTCTCATCCATGCCCTTGGCAGTTTTGAAAAACACACAACAATTGAATGACTTGACTCATAACCACAGAACTGACCAGCACATGTCATCCATCCCATTGGAGATGAAAGATATCACTGGCAAAGGACAATAATGGGGTCAAATGATGGCCTTTATCAAAGAAGCATATTTTTCTTGAAAATTTATTTCCCAACAAGTGACCCCATTCAAATAATCTCCAGTTGTATTAACCATATGAATAGCATCTTCATTTGTCTTAATATTCTGTTTCTTCAGTGGTCTCCAACACATTCTTTTTAAAAAGAACTATTGTCCAATTTTTATGATATGACCCTATCCTATTTTTAAAGCATGAATATATGGAACTAACTGAAAAAAAAGAAAAAGCACAATAGCACCAAAGTGAATTCAAAAATATATTACTTTATAGGAAAATTGATGGGTAATCTGCACTAATAAAGATGGAGTGAATATGAGAATGTCTTGTGTTTTTTTTTCTGCTTTCTATTAGGCAATGTTTATTCTCTTTTGTAGATACATTTATTCATCTAATAGTGTTCATACTTGGAAAACAAAACGATAAAAATGAATGTTCAAAAGCCAGGTCTTCCATCGTAGAATAATTGTGAAACTGGTAGGATTCCTCATTGACTTACAATTGAAAAATGTAGTCAATGTAAGCAGTTGCAATTGTATACTTTGGAATGGGCAAGCCAGCAAAATTGTTTTCAACACAAACCAATCTTGAACTGCTAGGTGAAAAACTCCAGTGCATTTTTTTTCTTTCAAAGTATCTGTATCTTTGCAACACTATCTTATATCCTGTGTTTTCACGTTTATGTTTATGTAATCAATATGATAAAGGGTCAAAACTTTCATATATAAATTGCTGGGTTGGTACTTAACCCTTTTGCCTTTCCTACCTCTTCAATCTTTTTTTTTTTTTTTAAGATTTATTTTATTTATTTCAAAGACAGAGTTACAGAGAGAGGTAGAGCCAGAGAGAGAGAGGTCTTCTATCTGCTGGTTCACTTCCCAAATGGCTGCAACGGCCGGAGCTAAGCTGATCAGAAGCCAGGAGTCAGAAGTCTCTTCGGGGTCTTCCACATGGGTGCAGGGGCCCAAGGACTCTTACCATCTTCTACTGCTTTCCCAGGCCATAGCAGAGAGCTGGATTGGAAGTTGAGCAGCCGGGACTAGAACCCGCACCCATATGGGATCCTGGTGCTTCAGGCGGCAGCTTTACCTGCTACACCACAGCGCCAGCCCCTTGTCCTCCATTCTTAAGACAGAGTCTCTTGCATGATAAATACTTAAACCATTTTTTTATATTTAAAACTTCTTACTTTTACTGCATGTAAATGTACAAAACCATGTATCATAAATATTTGCATTGATTTAAAGATCAATTTGTCCCTCTGGTGTCTTTATTTTTTTTACAGGCAGAGTGGACAGTGAGAAAGAGAGACAGAGAGAAAGGTCTTCCTTTGCTGTTGGTTCACCTCCCAGTGGCCGCTGCAGCCCGTGCACTGCAGCCAGCGCACTGAGCTGATCCGAAGCCAGGAGCCAGGTGCTTCTCCTGGTCTCCCAGGGGTGCAGGACCCAAGCACTTGGGCCATCCTCCACTGCACTCCCGGGCCACAGCAGAGAGCTGGCCTGGAAGAGGGGCAACTGGGACAGAATCTGGCACCCTGACAGGGACTAGAACCCGGGGTGCCGGCGCTGCAGCGGAGGGTTAGCCTATTGAGCGGAGGCTCTGGCCAACCTCTGGTGTCTTTATCTTTCAGTCTAAGCAGCAGATCTAAAAGCCATCATGCCTGGCTGGGGTCTTATTACTAGATGCTCTTACAGTAACCCTATTCATAATCTTTTCTTAAACCATGATTTAATCTTTTACTTATTTTTTTGCTTTAATAACAAACAATAATTCTACATATTTATAAGTTATAGTGTGCTATTTCAAAGCATGCAAAAAATGTGCACTAACCATGGGAGGGCAGATATTCCTTCCATATGCTGATTTCTGGATACTAACCTTTCATCAGGAGAATAGTTTGCAAATATTTTCTCCTTTTCTGTCACTTGTCTCTGCTCTGTTGATCCCTGTGCAGAAGCCTCTTATTCTTGTAAAACCCCAGTCGCCTAATTTTTCTTTTGTTGTCTATGCTTTTTAAGTCTTATCAAAAATTGATTACTTCTGTCGATGTCTTGAAGGCTTTTTCCCTTTAAGTTTCTTAATTTCAGGTTTTGCATTTAAGGTTTTATATATTTATATTTAATATATATTTCAGATGTTATATTTAATTTGATCCATTTTTAATTGTTTTTTGCATATGGTGATTAAAAAAAGGGCGACTATCATTTCTTCCATGATTGGATATAAAAGACTGCCTTTTCTACAATGTTTGTTTTTTGACACCTTTGGACTGAAGCATCACTGGACCATAGATACATAGGTTGGTTTCAGAGATATCTATTCCATTCCATTGTCTGTGCTTCTGTTTTTATGCCAGTACTACACTATTTTGTTTGTTATAGTTCTGCGGTGTGTCTTGAAGTCAGGTATTGTGACCTTTTCAGCTTTTTTTTGTATTGTTAAAGAATACTTTAGATTATTTGAGGTCTTCCGAGCTTCTTTTGAAGGCTTTTGGTGATCTAGGGAATTTTTTTAAATGTGAGGATAAAACCTAGTTGCAAAATAGTAAGGAGTAGAATATGGCAATATGGAAATGAGGGTAGGCTCTTGGTTTGAAGGATACACTCATGAAATTTTTGTGTTACTGAAATTAATTTCCCTTAGAATTCAAAACAAATCAAATAGATGATGTATGTACAGCCTTTAGACATGATTCTCTGTAAGAATGTCAGGTTCATAAATGGGAACTATTGTTGCATTTATGAGAGCTTCCAAGCACATAGAAAGGAAACCGTGAAGTTATTTAGTAGACCTCATGTGTGCAACCTTGTACTCAGATACTTTTCTGTGGAAAAGTAAAAAATGTCAACTCTCAATATGTAAGAAAATGCACAAGTCTATCAACCTTCTACCAAAATAAACTATTTTTTCTAATGGAAGTGGGATTTACTGGTCACATGTTGTTTTTAAAAATAGTATTAGACAAAGAAAATTCATAACAAGGAGTCCAAAACTTCTTACACTATAATGAGGAAGATACAGTTGAGTATGGTTAAATCCATTAGAATCATAATCAGTAAAGAGAAAAGTGTGCAAAAACTCTCCTCATGTATCAGATCTGGAGTGTCTGTATTTTCTTAGATGCTAATTATCCAGCTAAATATGAGCACCATTCATGTACTTTATCTGATTATGCCCTGATAACAATTCTTGAAGAGTCATGTTGCTTATCATTTTCTCTCACCAGTTCCTTATGAACTATTATTTTCCTTTGGCTGTTTCACTTAATGAAACACATAACATATGAGTCAAATAGAAAAAAAAAACAGAGAAAGAAAATTAAAATAAAAATTATAAAGTATGTAACCAAATATCAAATATAGTTCTGTCAAGACATCTTTCTTCTCCAATTTCTTCCTTCTATAATTTCTGTGAAGCAGATCCTTTGTGTACTTTATTAGTTTTCACCTACCATATAATGATGCCAATGAAACGTTTAAGTGCAATGGCAATGGAAAACAGAGCTGCCTTGTTAAAGCAAATTGTTTTAAATGCCCAAAATGGACAGGCTATGGACACTAAGTCTCCCTCTAATCAAACCAGAAATGAAAATTCGCCACTACACCATTTTTATCCCTTTACATACTGTTATGTGAATGAAGAATAATTGCAGAGAAAAGCATCTTTACTTTTATTGCTGTTGCCATATGCCTTCCATGAGCAAATATATCTTGCAGTACACTATTGTAAATTGGTATTTTAAGATGCATTTTAAAAGACTCTATTATGCCTTGAAAGTACATAATAACTATGTTAAACAACTTTATTTTTCCAAGAAGTTATGCATTTTGTGTTATCTACTGTAATCATTTTGTACTTAACATGAACGGAGCAGACACTCCCCTTCAGATGAACTTTCTGGTGACAAACTTAGAAATTGACAGATTAAAGTTGATTAAGGGTTGTCAAAATACCATATAGGTATTGTAGAAAATATGCATAAAAATTTACAGATGGTGGACTGCTAGTTTGACATGGCAGCTATGTTAGTATATCCACTGCCAATTAAGTTAATAGTGTCGCAATCTATCTTCCATGGCAGGTGTAATGATGTTTACACATCAATAACAGGTTTTCAATGAAGTCCCTTCAGTACTTAAGATTTGTTATTGATTTTGCACCTTGTGCAAAATAACACATATAAAATCCCTGTATTTTGTGGTAGGGTATTTAAAGTAAGCCAAACATTTAGAGACTTGATAACAATCTATTAAAAATATCAGACCAAGTCAATTAGAAAATTATTTGCTAATTACTCCACATTAACAATAGGAATTCCAGGTTTAAACTTTCAACTTTCTTGAGTTGGTACAAAAAGTAAAGATTGAAGAAGAACTGATATGTAAATGATTCAAAGTAAAAAAAATCTTCAAACAGTGGTAATTATAAAGTGAATAGATCAATGATTTAAAGGTATTCTAGATGAATATTAAATTAATTGAACAATGTCTCATGGCTCATAGTTATCAGTAAATGATACCAATTTCATTAATGTCATGAATATCATCATAATTTTTTTAACAATACCTTGAATTTGCAAAGTGCTTTGCAAACTGAAAAATACTTTTACATATAGAGTAATCCTGATTGAATTTTACTTTTGATTATGTGAATTTCAAATATATGCAAAATAATTTGGCTTTCTTTTTCTCTTTTGCAACTACTGCACTATCAGTTCTACTAACATTAAAAACAAAAGGCTTATTTTATTTATCAAAAAAGGCAGAGTAACAGAGAGAGGCAGAGATACAGAAACAAATCTTCTATCTACTGGTTTACTTCCCAAACGGCCTTAGCAGCCAGATCTGGGCAGCTGAAGCCTGGAGACTGGAACTCCATCTGGGTCTCCCATGTAGATGGCAGAGGCTCAAGCACTAAGGTCATCTTCTGCTGCTTTCCCAGGTGCATTAACAGAGAACTGGATATCAGCTGGAGCAGCCAGGACTGGAACCATAGCTCCAATATGGGATGTTGGCATTGCAGGTAGTTAGCTGCTTAATCCACTGTACCACCACAATCACCACCTCCTCCAAAACACACACACACACACACACACTCTCTCTCTCTCTCTCTCTCTCTCTCTCACTCACTTTTTTGAAGATCATTTTGAAAAGGGAAATTGGTTTTTGGAAACTTAACAGTCAGTTCAAGAGGGCTGTCTAAAATTACAGATTTTTGCATAGAATGTGTGGATGTAACAAAGCCCAACAGTGATGACTGTGACTGGAAGTGACTTGGCTGAGATTACTAAAAATGTGTACCCTGGGACATAAGGGAATCACCTATTCAGTGATATGAGGGGGTTTTACAAAACAGTCAAAGCTGTGTTTGTAGTTTAAGTCTCGAGTTGTTCTGCATCTTATAACTCAAATTCACAAGTGCAAGTTGAGAATCAAACTGGATTCATGAACACACACACCCATATACAAACACAAAATTAAGTATTTGATTGAAGGCGCAGATGCAGTAGACATTTTGGAAGAATGAATCTATGCTTATTGTGTGAAAAATGAAAATCTGATTTGAAAGTATCTCCTTTAAACTGCAGAGAGCAACTAAGCTAAAAAAGTTTTAAAAACATATGAGACAAACAAAAATAGTATAGTACCCATTAATATGTATTCTATCATTGTTATTTTCATATCAATGAACTAGTCTAATGTGCTGGCACTTTGTAAAAATACTGCTTAAATCTGTAACTCAAAACCTCAGAACACAGCCCTATTTTGTTTTCCTTTAAAATTGGTAAAACTACTGATATTTTGCTAACTTGAGATTCACTACCATCTTATCAGCACAGCCATTCCTCAGTATCCACAAGGAATTGATTCCATGACTTCCCGTAGGGAACAAAACCCACAGATGCTCCAGTGTCTTATGAGAAACGGCGTAGAATTTGCATAGAACCTGTTCACGTCCCCTCATGAACTTTAAATCATTTCTGGACTACTAATAATACTTAATACCATGTAAATGATATGTTAGTGTTATAATATTATTTAGGAATAATGACCAGGAAAAAAAAGTGTACCATTCAGTATAAATAGAACTTTTTTTCCCAAAATATTTCCATCTGCAGAAGATTGAATCTGTGGGTGTGGATCTTTTGAATATGCAGGACTGACTTATAAAATTCAGTTTCTCATGGTTTTCTCCATGATTTTCAAATTCTAAATGGAAATAGGATAAAATCAATAACATACTAGGGAGCCTGCATTCCAATTTATCTGCAACAGGGGTGGTTCTCCTACTCTGAGTACCAGAGCTATCGTGCATGCTTGCCTGAGTAGTGCCGGTCACTGTGTGCCCCCACACACTCTCCTCCCTCGCTGAGGTTGAGTTTGGCTGTGTGACTTTCCTTGGCCAATGGGACATCAATGAGCATGAAGAAAACAGGAGCTTCGCAAACTATATGCATAGTGGAAGTTCGCTCCTTATGTGTGATCTTGGAACCCAGAAACCATCTTGCTTTGGGGTAGCCCAAGTAAGAAACATTTAGTGCATACAGGGAGAAGATCCTAGAAATTAAGTCAATAGGTCTGATATCACCCTCATGTTGCCCATTTCAGTCTGTCCAACCATACCACAGCCTGGTGAAGTTCCTTAGACTGTGGAACATAATTCTAAGCAAAAAATAAATAAATAAATAAATAAATAAATAAAATAAAAAAATAAATGAAAAAATAAAAAGACTATTTGTTTTAAGTCTTTTAATTTTGGAATAGTTTTTTAGGAAGATATAGAGACTTTTAACAATGTTTGGTGAATTTTGATATGTAGATGATGATGTAACAACATGTTAGTAACTGTAGATGCTAAGTATTTACAGAAATCATAGAGTGGTCTCCAGTTACAGAACAGCACTCAATAATTTTAATTGCACTTACCAAAACACAATTTCAGTTTAGTTTGAAAACCATAAAAAGACTGATTACTTCAACTGACAAATTATATACATTATTTGATGTTTTTAAATTTATAGGAATAATACAGTTTAATAATTCTAATGTTTACATGTACTAATTCTGGTCAAAATTATCCTGAAAGAAACACAAGAGGCTTAAACATCTTAAATTTTAGTATGAAGAACATCTGAAAAAAAAATGAGCCATATTTCATAACAATTTCATGAAAGCTTTAGGCATGCATAAAGATAATCTCTTTTGATTCCAGAATAAATTTGTTTATTCATCTAAATTATTTACTAATTAAATTGGTGGTAGCCTATGTTATCAAACACATACAGGCATCATATATGATTCAAATGTTACTGAATGATCATCAAATAAAAGGTCAGTATATTTGATCATATTTTTATGAGTATATAAATTTTTCTATAAGGGGAAGATTTGCTTCTAAATCATTATATTGCAGCTTATACATTTTGAAATGTTTTTGAGTATAAGGAAATAATGTCACGGGTAATTCTAACTATCAGTATTTGCCATAGTTTTCATGATACAGAGAGTAAAGTGAGGTGGGTTAAACTTTATTTTTAATTTTTAAAGATAGAGACATATCAGTAAAGGTCTATGACTAAAAGAAAACCTGTAAGTTTTTTTCTACTTCACAATTTTCTGAACCTGTGAAAATGACACAAAATTTAACTATGGATAGAATAAGGAGTGCATTTTTCATACACCTCCCTTCCTGCACCTCAGAAAACTTGGGAATTTGTCATCCTTATTTCTTATTCGTTTACATTTGTTTTATGTTATTTATAATGCTTTGGGGAAAGCTGTGACTTTTGACAGTTGAAAATGAACCAAGAGAGAGAGAGAAAAGAGGCTGCTGAATTTAGAAATATGAATTTAATCCAACATAAACAGAAGTAACGTTCAAATTCACATAATTTCACAGTGAAATTTAGTATATTGAAGGTGCTACCTATCAACAAATGTCTATATTCCTCGGGACATGCTGATCACAGGTGGAAGGAGTATATCATTATTAATCTTAGAATTTGAAATTAAAGTCAATTCATAAACAATAAATAAATAAATTTTAGAAAGCTAAAGAAGATGCTACACTAGGGTACGATGATATATCTGTATGTATATATATATATATATATATACACACACACACACATATAATACTTTACAATAGTTATTTTGCTAAACCTGAGGATTCAGTGATGCTATGCAAAACTCATTGATATTACATGGGCATCACATTGAAATGAGGGCATCAGAGTAAGCGACAAAATATCAGTACAATCATTTTTGTTTTCCTTCAACATCAACACAAACAGAATCAATTATGAGCAATCCACAATCATATTTAAATTGTAGATTTCACAAGGTGGACTTAGCCAAATCGCATCCTATATCAACTTAAAAAGACCGTTGCCATTTTGTTGGGTTTAATATTTTCATGTGATAAGATAGTGCACATAAATATATATGTTCTGGATAATTGCTACTATATGGAATATGCAAGTTCTAAATGATAAAATAACTATATTCAACTGAATACAATTGTTTTCTGTTGGCACTTGACTGAGGTATTTTTTCAGGAATATTTACAGCACATAATCTGTTTTAAAAAAGAAGTAAAGCTAGTCACAAACAACTGAAACATTTTTTGCTCATCAAATTTAATAATACAAGTAGTGACATAAGCTGATATAGTGTACTTTTCGGCTTGTAAATCAGAACACGTTCCAACATAAGTTCCATTTAGTTATTATTTTCTTACATGACCTGTGCCTAACTGAATATATCCATAAATATAAATATAAATGTCAGCACAAGCATAAGCATGTTTGTATTAAAAATGTACAATGCAAGTTAGATTTGGGTGTTTTAGGTAAATATTTGGGAAAATAGGAATCTTATTGATTATGCACTGACAGTGATGATGGTGTTGGGAAGCAAACAGAGGAAGGGCCAGAGCCAGGTTGTCTACAGGGAAAACAGGCGAGGTCTCACAGCTGTGTGGTAGGTCACGATTGGGAGGTGAGGGAGAAGTCAGCAAGAAAAGGCATGGAGGTAATATGAAAGTACTGGAACTGCCTCTGGGCTAAGAGAGAGAAGAAACAGCTATGAAAATTTAAAGGGCACTAGAAATTTACTCAGATGCCAAAGGGAATCTGTGGAAGAATTTATTGGATTCTCTGCATGAGAAATTTAAAGTTCAAATACAGCATCTCTGAGCTTATTGACTGATTGCTAAATGAATAGGAGATGCCTTTTGTGTTTTCTCTGTGGGCAAACAAATGTGTCAGATATTCAAGAACAAACACAAACCCATACCCCCTACAGCTGAATGATATATTTCTGATAGATTCAGATAGAGAAGTATTTAATTTTAACTCATTACATAAAATATATTATACAGAACAATATGTGGTATATGATTGACTAGTACTATTTAAGAAATAAAACATTATTATTTTATTTAATATCATATTGCCTATATTTATTAAATACCTCGCACCCAAAAAAGTCAAACAGGTAAACTTTATTCAAGACTATTGTAACAGAGGAGAGAGAGTGTTCAAGAGGTTGTTTTTTTGTTTGTTTGTTTGTTTTGTTTTTTTTTATAGGCAGAGTGGTCAGTGAGAGAGACAAAGAGAAAGGTCTTCCTTTTTGCTGTTGGTTCACTCTCCAATGGCCGCCGCGACAGGCGCGCTGCAGCTGGCGCACCATGCTGATCCGATGGCAGGAGCCAAGTACTTCTCCTGGTCTCCCATGGGGTGCAGGGCCCAAGGACTTGGGCCATCCTCCACTGTACTCCCTGGCCACAGCAGAGAGCTGGCCTGGAAGAGGGGCAACCGGGACAGAATCCAGCATCCCCACCAGGACTAGAACCCGGGGTGCCGGTGCTGCAAGGCGTAGGATTAGCCTATTGAGCCGCAGCACCGGCCACAAGAGTTTTTAAGAGCTGGAGAAGGAAGGAGTGAGGGGTAGAGAATGGGGATAGACTGAAGGCAGCTGTGTTTCTAACTGGCATTACCTAGATAAAAAATAAGCTTTCTTATATCTTCATGACAGAAGAATTTTATAACTTGGAGAAAATGCACTTCAGACTTGGGGTTTCCCCTTCCACAGAGCAGGAGAGAGAGCAATCCTCTCTTCCTCACAGAGTATATATCACAGCGATTGCTCCCAGATCATGGAGAAAGTCATTCCTGGATTAAAAAACTGGCAAGGAGCTTCTAAAAGATTTACATCTTAAATGGATAGAGAAAAAATTACAATTATAAATTTCTTTAAAGATGTAAGAAAAGAAGGTCAGGGCATAGAGGCAAAAACCGAGCTAAACTTAGGAGAATGTTAAGGACATCTTGGTCATGCTACAAAAGGAACTTGTTTCATATTTTTAAGATTTGTTTATTTATTTGAAAATCAGAGTTACAGAGAGAAAGGGAGAGACAGAGAGAGCAATCTTCCATCCTCTGAGTCACTCTCCAACGCCAGGCCAGGATGAAGCCTGGAGCCAGGAACCAAAAGCTTCATTCAGGTCTTCCAAGTAGGTGGCAGGGGGAGACACTTGGGCCTTCTGCTGCTTTTCCAATATCTCCATTAGCAGGGAGCCGGATGGGAAATGGAGCAGCCAGGACACAAATCAGCTTCCATATGAGATACTGACATGGGAGGTGGCCACTACAATGCCAGTCCTTTGTTTCATTTTTAAATAATGGTTTGGCATGCATATTTGTAATCTTTTAATTGTCACTCCAGATTAATTCTCACATCAACTGTTAATATTTGATGTGTATTGTTTAAGCTATAAGCAAAAATTCTCATCTCAGGGTACAGATTTATAATTTCCAGATCTACTCATAACTTCTATGAATCTGTGTGAGAAAACCTTGAAATTTCAGTCATTTTCTTTTTAATGTGTACTGAGAAAAACAAAGATGATCAACAAATGCTGGTTCCTAAACACTTGGAAAATATGTGGCTTTTTAGTTATTTGTAGTATCCGCTTCTCCAAAGTCCCATGGAGACTTAATGGAGAGATGATTTAATTTTGAGCATGTTAACATAAGCCAACAAGAAAGTGTTTTAATGGAGCCACAATTTCTTTTGTTTTTTTCATTTTTAAATTTCTGTTGTGGCATAATATAATATTCTACTATAAAAATAATTTCATAAAACATTTTAAACTCAAATTTACATTGAAAGAGTGCCAAAATCTTAAGATCATAAAAATGACTATCAATTATAAAATATGCTATGTTGTAACACATATTAGCCAAATTCAAGTTCCTAATTTGGCCTTGTTTTCTCCTGGCTGCCAAGGTCTAAGAAGGGAGTGCAGAGGATCAATAACATCTGGGCTGTCAGAGTAGGGATGGGAATGGGGGCAGGAGATGGTTCATGTACAGGGTTCTCTGGTACCAGGCATTCCCATATACACCTGTCCTAAGAGAACTTCCCTCTCTCAGATCCATTGAAAATACAGTGGTGGAGATCACTAGGGTTGTGCTACACATTTACTTTTGCAAAGCTATGACTGAATGGAGTTAGAGAAATAGTATTCTAGAACAGCAGAATACTCTTACATAGTTCTGAAAGTAGTGAGCACTCAGTGATCACTTATGGAATAGATGAATAATCACGTTTGACAAGATGTGATAGATGAACATTAATAAATATTGTTGATCTTACCTTTAATTCAAAAAAATTTTCTGAACACTTAATAAGTTCCTGACATTCTTGTACAGAATGCAAAATTACTCAAATTATCAGAATTTAACTTCAAAAGAGCAAATCGGTCTTCAAATTGATATTTAAGAAAGCTGAAGGATCTCCTACCTAGGGTATACGATGGGATAAGTCGAAAATAATCTGAATCTCTTTAGAGATAATGTTGGGAGTAATTTTAAACTTCAAACTACCAATGCTACTTTTTCTAATTAATACATAATTATTCTAAGCTTATATGGCAGCTCATTTTTGTAAGGTTGCTTAGGAATTTGTAAAATACTTCATTGTGAAGGCATGTTGAAATTTATTTTCAAGGAGTATGGTCAAAGTCACGGTAATAAAAGGGACATATCTTCGTGAGAGTAGACTCCAGACTACTATGGCAAGTGTGCTTGCTTTTAAGTAATCTTTGCAGAAATTTATCAGAGCTGCTCTAGACTGTTCTCTCTGTGTATTATCATTGACATAATCTGAGTGCATTAAAAACAGAAGAGAAAAGGTTATGGCTGTAACCTAGAAGAGGGAAGAATGCAAGAAAATAGGCATGTTCCAGATACAAAGAGGTGCTGGAAAAACCAAACACGAGAGGTTAGAGAAGGTATTGGAGAGGAGAGGATGATGGAGCTCTCACACTTATGTGTGTGAGTGTGTGTCTGTGTAGAGGTAGTGCAGGGAGATTTGAGAAGTATTGGTGAAGACCTAGAAAGAAGACAATACAAATGCAAGGCCTAAGGCTTTAAGCCCTACTTTACCTTTCTATTACAAGAGATTACATTAGGTCATGAATTGACTGATTTTTTGCCATTTTGACATAAGCAACCATCAGAATTCAATTCAAGTTTGGTTTAAAGAAAAAGATAATTGGGTACCCATTCCCTGGCCACTTTGAGTAGCACTAATCCTCAACATGCATTCCAGTGAAAATTTGATGTTGAATCAATAAAGGAGAACCTTCACATCTACCAGTGGTATCTTGCAGAAAACCCAAGAATAAATGAAACATTGGATAACCAACAGAGAAAGAGCCAGGAGGAAGGAAGAGTTAGCAATCAGACCGTAAGCAGATGGTGCTCCTAGTAATAGTATCTACCCAGCCTTAGCTGCATGGTACCTTTGTCCTTCCCTCTCTTTTCCCCTACCGGTCCAACATCTCCGTTCCCCCCCTTCCTCTCCTGCAGTCACATTATCCCTGGCCTCTGTTAGCTGTTGATATGATTTAGACAAAGGATAAAAAATGAATGATCCATAGTTCTGGCTTTCCCAGTAGTTGCTTATATTCCCCAAAGAGCTTGTTAACACAAAAGGATTGAGTTGCCAGTTGGAGAAAAATGTGAGCAAGAAATATGTGCTCTTCTTCCTCCTATTCTTTTGCTCCACCCCCATCACCCATCTCTTGTTTCACCAAAGTAAGCTGAGCAGGAATTTAGGCTGCTACTCAGCAGCTCTAACCTACAGACTCTTTGCCTACCCGGCTCATACACCTAAATGTTTCAGCATGAGGAATGCAGTATTTTGGCAGGAAATTATAAAGATGGACAGAATTTCTGGCACATTATTCAGCATTATTTTTGACTTCATGTATAAGTATACACATTAGAAGCAGCAATAAAAATATAAAATCAGCAAATAGATACTTTCATTGGTTCAAGAAGGCACAAAATCAAAGTAAGAACCTAATTTGGAAATGATAATTGTTATTATCTCATTTGATACCACCAAACATAAAACTTTATTCTTTATTTTCACTTTATTCCCATGAACAACCATCTATTCCATATCAACTTCTATTATCTGTCTCTAGCCTGAAGAATATTTGAAGTACCAAGAGGCAGTTAAACAAGAACTAGTTAGAAAGCAAACATTTTAAGGAAATCAGCAAATATTAGATTCATTTCAGTCTGCTATCAATCATATATTCTCCATGTTTTTCTTATACAAATATTGTTGAAACTTTATATTGAATACCAGTAAAGTTTTAAGTTATAAATATGTATAGTACTTTGCTATTGATCTCAAATTTTTAAATCAAATAGCATCTTGCCAATAGTGATTATGGAAATAAATTGAAACAGTACAAAAAGGGATCATTTTATTAAACAGTATCTTAGGAAATTAGAGAATTCATAAATGATAAGCATGCATAGTGAAATGAGTGAGGATTTATTGTAACAGAGTACAACACAATCACACAGATAATTCTGAATTAAACGTACATGAAAAACATTCTTTAGACATGGAATTTTAAATATGTCCTTTTGGGAGCGAGCATTTGATTTACTGATTAAGATGCCACATTCAACATGAGAGTGCCTGGATTTGATTTCCGTCTCTGTTTCCTGATTTGTCTAGGCTCAAGCTGTTGGTTTCCTACGGTTCACGCGGGAGACCTGTGTTTCAGGCTCCCAGCAGCAGCCCCGGCCAAGCCCCCGCCATTGTGGGCATTTTAAGAGTGAACTAGATGGAAGCACTCTGTCTCTCTTTCTTTCTCTTCAACTCAAAAAGAAAGTCTATCTGAATGTCTTTTTGTTTTTATTAATAGATAATATGTACCAGTTACGTTAACATAAAAAAAATAAACTAAGTGCTTACAGTCTTCCTTGAGGTTTACTTGTGCTAAAGAGCTTATTCCTTGAAGGTCACCGCTACTCTCTCCCTGATTTGCATAGTGCAAACAAAGGCCCTGAGAGATTAATTTAAATTCTTGAAGTTTGTACAGAAAATAGAAGGAGAGGCAGGTTTTTTTCTTAACCAAGCAGTGTGACTCCAGTGAACATGCTCTTAAAAACCATGATATTTTCTTTCATACCTCATGGACTATTTGTATGATCCAACTATAGATATTTCACCAAAAATGTTTTGTACTTAATCCAGAAGATAATTCAAAACAGTGAGAAATAATCAGGTTGTATGTTTTACAAGTAGGTTGGACCATTGTACATTGAAAGACAGATTACAAATTGAAGAAAATTTTCTAGAATTCTGATTCACCCCTGAGTTATATGATCTAGGTTGAAGCAGGGAGTTAGGCTAAATCATCTACCAGACCTTTTCCAAATCTGAAGTTCTATAATCATGTAGTAAAGGAAAAGAAAGTAGAACTTCCATTAAAGGCATATGACAAATAAACATCTGCTCTTCAAATCAGATGTCTGATGTGTATGTGTTTGTTCAACAACAGAAGTTATAAAATATTTGCCTTTAAGATTGAAATAAATAATTCAAATATTTTAAAGAAGAAAATAATTAATGAATAGATGTCTATAAATATTTATTATGCACCAAACACTGTGCCTGATGCTGAGAAATATACAAAAGTGAACAAAGTGATTATGGATTCTGGTCCCCGTAGTTTTAGCATTTTAAATTATGAGCAGAGCTATAAAACCAAGATAATAGCAACAACTGTTGAAATATTTAAACTGCTTGTATTTACAAGTTAAAGAAAACAATTCAAAGTGTCTCAAACAGTTCAGGAATGCACTCAGTACATTAGTAGAAGTCTCCAGTTAAGGCAGGTGCAGAACTGCCTCATTCAGCTTCTGAAGGATGTTAACAGAGATCTGGGTCCCACTGAACTAAGCTATGGTTTTTATGTATCAGTCAGGACATGTTGGTACATTTGACAAAAATTTGAAGGGACCTGAATATTAGATATTGGGAACATACTGATGCCCTGTCCCTGATCTCAATGGCTGCATTGTGGTTTACCTACCAGAATGTCCACACCATTTGGAAAAACACATTGAATGTTTCTGTGCCCTCAAAATATACATGTTAAAACTAACCCCTTAATGATAAAATAATAAGTGACCACATTCATAGGGTTATTAGGCCATGAGAGGAAAGTCCTTGTAAATGGAATTAGCACCCTTATACTAGTGGCTTCAGGGAGGCCCTTGTACTCCTGCCACGTAATATACACAGGTTATATTCATGGGTCCCCTATAATCACTGAATCTTCAGGGCTTCCCAGTCTCCAGATGTATGAGCAATACATTTGTGCTGTTTATAAATCACCCTGTCCAAGGTATTTTATTGTAGCAGCACAAATGAGCTAATAAAGGGATCATGAAGCATCAATTTGGCAACATAGTCTCCAAGAGCTCAGGAAAATATTCTTTATACTCTTGCAACTTTTCAATGCAGTGAGATTACTTCATAATAATTGTTAGTGCAAATATATGAAAAAGAAGTGCAGGTTTTCTCAATTAATGAACAATATGAATTATAGTTCAGAAGCATGAGCTATACTTGCCACATTTATTCACTTCACTAATGTTAACTGAACAACTGAACATCTATTGGTTCCCCACACTGTGCTTAGATCTCGAAACATGAGTGTGAAGAGAAGAGATAGAACTGCTGCTTCCCTGGGACTCGAACTTTAATAGGTAATATAGTCAAGTAAATAGGAAATCAAGATATGACAATTGAGGGAGGAAATGCAAGATGCTACTTGAACACACAGATAAGACCTCATATACTTGATTTATTGGTTAGGTATCCCATAAAAACTGATCTAAGATAAAGTAAGGAGGCAGTTTGGGACAGGCTTGCTGGAGAGAAGTGAACTACGTGGAATAAATGAATGGGTGGAAAGGCAATATAATGCAACTAGGCTGAAAAAATCTGATTTTCACAATTTAGAATCATTAATTTTCTTCATATTTAAAAATTATGGAGAAAGTTGTTTTCTTGAAAAATGCTACTAGATAAACAATATAATTTTTTCATCATTCATGGCAATCTTGCCAGAATCAGTAAACAAATCCTAGATATTATAAGATCTTTCCATCATGATTGGACTTTTGACTTTGCCCTCATGCTAAAGGGAGTCATTGAAGAATTTTAAGTGAGAAATGATTGTTTAAATAACCTGCATTTCATTTTGGGAAATGTAATTTTATTTTTTTAAACTTTTATTTAATAAATATAAATTTCGAACAACTTTGGGATTATAATGGCTTTTTCCCCCATAACCTCCCTCCCACCCTCAACCATCCCATCTCCCACTCCCTCTCCCATCCCATTCTTCATCAAGATTCATTTATCTTTATATACAGAAGATCAACTTAGTATATACTAAGTAAAGATTTCAACAGACTGCAACCACACAGACACACAAAGTATAAAGTATTGTTTGTGTACTAGTTTTAACATTAATTCGCATAGTACAACACATTAAGGACAGAGTTCCTACATGGGTATTAAGTGCACAGTGACTCCCATTGTTGATTTAACAATTGACACTATTATTTATGACGTCAGTAATCACCCAAGGCTCTTGTCTAAATAAGGTTGGAGTAATTTTAAACAAGATCTGATAGTGGCCCAGACTCAGCACAAGGAAGAAAGAGAATTGATCTGATAAAAAATATTTGGAACTTCAAAAATTACTGGAAGTGACATATGAAGGAAATGACAGTGTCAGCTGTGAGCAACTTGGTTAATTCTGATGCTTTGTACTATGATGCACAGGAAGAGAAATATGATCGTGTGTGCAGATGTTGAATCACAATCTGGAAAAGGCAGGTTTTTCTTGCTTGAGAGAGACATCTAAGTACAGTCTGGAACTCCTATGTACACAAAACCTAATTTGTATTGAGAGTAGATATTTGGAGAAGGAAATTTACCTGAATAGTTACGTAAATGGAGGCAGATTAATGGGGGAGGCTTAAAATCCAGTATTTGGGCACAATTTGGTGAACAGCAGTAAGAGAAGTTGGGATGGACTGGAGTAGAAAGAGTCAACGTGGGAACTGGGAAATAGTTTAGGGAACTGGTCAGTAGCTGGACTTAGTGATTTTGGCCTGCAAACCAAAATTTGGAGCTGTTACTGGACCTCAGTGCACTCCACAAGCCATAACATCTTAGAAAGTTTCACAAACTGAAGTGGGCTCAGGGCATGCAATGAACATACCCATTGCCAAGGCCAGGGTCTTCCCACTAGGTATGAATGCCCCTTGTTTGAACTGACGCACATCATGCTATCCTCTGTGCTACAGTAGCTAATGGGAGGTTTTAATTGTATGTCTCAAGTCTGAGACTTTCCTAGAACGTTTGTGCTAATCACATCCAAGTGTATCAACAATATCAGAAGAGCTACGATTTTATTGATCAATCATCCTCTCATGCCTACTGTGGCTACAACGACTATTGAGAAGCAAAATTATAAGTTCATTAAGAGCAGGAGTCACATCTGTGGTTTAATATATTCTGTACCACCAGCTGGCAAGAGGGGCACAGGAGTGAGCATGACTCCACAGGAGAGCAGCGATCTGCCTTCCAGGAATCTCCTGGTATGGCTGGAAACTTGGAAGTACAATGGACCTTGTTTCCTCTTTACTTTCAGAGATGTCTGCACTCTGATATAGAAAGGATTGCTTTATAATAATAAAAACAATCCAAGCAAGCATCAGAAAACATGTTTTTCTTACCTTTGCCAATGTTTATCTATGTATAACCTTACATAAGTCACTTTGACTTTAAAATTCAATGCTTCCAACATTAAAGCAGGGATAGTACTTTGTACCTCTCGCATAGATTCTGTAAGACCTTGTAAAATATTCACAATGTTATCCAAACACAGATTACTAACAAACATGGGGTATATAAACTCTCTCAACAAATAAGTTTTTAACCAAAATTGACATTTCCTTATGTACTTAATTTTAAATTAAGCATGACTGCTAAAAATTTAAAGGGTATGTTTAATATTTCCTTCACAAATAAATTGGAAGAAATACAAAACCACCCTTCAGATTCTGTATTCAGTTTTGAAGCATATTCTATAAAAGAAAATATATTCTACACTCCCAAAGAGAATGCCGGAAGAATGAGTAAAGCAGGCAAGCTGATCCTACCTTGATATCAACAACAAGAGGAATAAGCCACCAAGCTTTCAACCCGTTTTGAATAAAAGAAAGCAGCTGGTACTCAAATCTTCTTTCATTACCTCAGGGTGTGACATGATTATTCAGGAAAAATCAAATTGACTTTATAACTTTGGAAAGATACATCTACAAAGAAAAGACCTAAAATGAAAAACCTGTTAATTATAATTTATTTGAGCAGACCAAATAACTCACCCTGATCTCCGGAATCTGCCATGCTAAGGGATGAAGTACAGTTCTGTAAAGAAAGGACCAAAGTTGAGGGATAACAGTTAGCTGTTCCTGATATTTACTTGTTTGTTTCTCTTCTGCAGAACCTAAGAAACTACTTGAAAAATAATGAGAACATATGTGTGTGTGTGTGTGTGTGTGTGTGCAGTGAGCATCTTCATAGGATACAATGTATGCAGGCATGTGATACAATTTTGGAAACTATTAAAATAATTGATTTATTTAAATAGTCTTAATTGATAATTCACATCACAAGTGTGAACATTATGTAATCTGATCAAAATGGTAGTATTCTGCATGGAAATTGTACTTATTTCCCACTACATGACCCTTATTATTGATTATTATTTTTATCACAAAGTGTCACTTATTTTGAATATAAGGATGACTGTCCATAGACTAATAGAAACTGGTAAGCTGTTTCTCTGAGAGCAGATAAGAAGCTCAATTAAAAAAAAAAAATCGACTCCCCACAGCACTTGTTGATTCAAATGTGAGGACTTGGATTTCACAGCCGTTTGCATCCATGAATAAGATCACAAAAAGAACACTACCCTCTTCCATTTTCATTGTCACCTCTTCAGATATTGAGTGACTTGCTTGAGAAAATTGTGTTCAACCCTCAAATAATTTAATACTGCCCTCTAGAGGCATTATGGTAGCATTAAATTGGCTCCTTCTGGTGCAATTTTACTAAATTTTCTGTTCCTAAATTTGAAAGCCCAACTTTTGGAACATCCACAAAACAGTAACTAACTTTTTCAAAAAGTTTCATCAGTTTCTAATTCATTTGGAAATATCATATTGTATTTAATAATTTTAATAAAATTCACTATATTAATATTTTCTCTAATATTAATATTGTAAAAAATTTGAAACCATTATCTGAGTGGCAATGAGTATAGTAGAGTCTGCTGGTTGCCATGGCTTTCCTGTGATGTTTATAATCCTGGGGCTGGGCGGGGAGCACTCAGTATAAATCGACTTCCCCACAACACCTCCCAAAAAGTCTTTATTTAAATCAAAAATTCAAACAATGAGAGATATTTCTTTCCCCTTAAGGAAAAAGTAAAGTAGCAAAGTAAAAACCATCTCTTCAAAGCATGAGTAATAGGCAATTTGCTTAAAACATGAGTCAGTGAAGAAGAAAAATAAAAGACTGTTTTTAGAACTGAATACTTGGAAGACTTTTATGGATAAATAGATTAAGCAAAGTAAATTTGGATTTACCATAACAACAGTTATGAAATACATTCAGAGAAGAAAATACGCAAGTATGTGGGATTTCTATGAGAAAAAAATCCAGGTAGTATGAATTTTAGATACTAAGAGGAAACCAATAGAAGATGGAAAATGAAGAACCCCTAAAGAGCTTTGTCCTAAAACATGTGGTCATTGAGGACTAAGGCTGGTCATAGGATTATTATTTTGAAAGAAAATTTTTATGTTTGATGCATAGGCATGACAGATGAAATTTTCCTTCATAATTTTTAATGTTAGGAAATGCTATTTGATGCCTACATCTTTTCCTATCAACACTTAAAAAGCTATTGGAAATAAAGTACACTGCCTGCTTCCTCCAATAGGATTATTTCTGAAACATGTATGCTGATAATGTTGGTTATTATGGATACAAAGTCATAAAGTAGTAAATCTACATTAGACAGCAATTTTAAGGAAAAGAAAGTTCTTGCTGAAACAAATTACTACATTATTATCATTGAAATAAATTATTTACAGTCATTTTTCTGTCCTATTGTTGGTAATCAATGATCTACTCCCACAATCTAGAAATCTGTTAATTTTAATATAACAGTAAACATTGTGCAGAGATTGTAGTATAATTACAAAAACGTGTATTCAAAGATAAATTGTGTACATTCAAGCAATTTGTGCTAAGTACAGGTATATTGTAGAAAAGTTTTTCTATACTTGTAGACTCTATTCATATAGAGGACATACAATCTGTATAATTAATAGCATAAATTGCATATGCACATAATTTAAATGAGTTTCCAGAAAGGAAGTAACTTGTTTATTCAAAAATTCTAAATTCTTGGAATATTTTTATGTGAACTTGGGAAAAAAGAAATTTTCATGAATAAATAATTTCAGTTTGGGCTTAAATATTTAATTTTCTAAGACAATACCCAGGCAACACAAAATATTAATTTTAAGATTTTAATTAAAGTTCATCCATTTATTTTTTCCATACTCCTCTCTGGATCACCTTAACTAATCATTCAATTAATTTGGAAGGGTCTAACAATATTGGAATAGATATGAAAGTGAAATTATTGATGAAAGTGAAATTATTGATGGAATTTGGGCTTAAGCATAGCTATAACTTCCATGAGAATTTGTTTTGTGTACCTGTTCTCCATTTTTATATCCTTCTTTGGAAATGTCTTTTTAGATCTACTGTCCATTTAACATAAGTTTTTGTTGTTATTGCTGTTTATGGTTTCTGGTATCTAATTTTCCTCATGAAGAGAGGTCAGAGCTCCCTGGATTTTCCAGATGCTAGTTGGTATATGCATCATGTATGTACTGAAGGATAGTTACAGTAACTGACTTCATTTACGGTTGACCTTCTAGAAATTCTAAGCAGTCTGTTTATTGTCTGTGAGGCTGTGAATACTATTTCTGCTAATTTAACACTAGATAGCATCCGAATGTGAGTTTGCTACAGCTCTATTGGTAATTTTTTTTTTTTTTACTGTTTTCAGTGCTACACATTTCCCTGGATCCACAGTTCAAGTGTTGCTGGAAATGAACCAGGAACGTGCCTGAAAAGTGGTAGTCCATTCCTACAATCTTCTTTCTGGGGTTGGGATAGAGCCAGTCACTTAGTCCTGTGGTCACCAGTGCACAAAAATAGACGACACCGGAACTCCAAAGCCCACTGATACCAGCACAGTCTGGCTGTGGGTGAAGCCCACCTTGCTAAGGTCTGTGTGCTACAGAGGTGGACCCAGTGCCCAATGCCACTCTTGCCAATCACTTCTGTTTAGGGAATGAGATTGATTGACTGGAGATACTGAACTTCAGTTGGCACCAAGGAAGTTACAGCAGGTTCTCTGCAGACATTGGCCCGGGAACAGAGACCATTAGTTTCTGCTCAGTATTGGGTTTTACCAACCTGTCAGTGAGTTCAAAAAAGTGCTGTGGTTCCTTGTCTGCTCAAGGTGGTGGAATGAGGAACAGAGGCAGCACTGCAGCTACCCAAGTGGCCACTAGGTGGGTTACACCTGGGCTGCACAGTCATTAGAGTCTGCGCAATATGGGAGGTGCACATGAGACACATGTGAGGCTGACAGTGATACACTCTGAAACAATCCCATCCTATCATGGCACAGGTCTCTGTCCGGGACATCTCAAGGCTCCAACCTCAGACACTTGGGTAGGGACAGGGATTGTTAAGCTCTGCCCAGTACTGGTACTTTCCATCCTAGCATCGAGTCCGGAGACATAGTTTTATGGTTCATAGCTGTCTGTTCAAGTTTGGAGGGGAGGGCCATACCTGGATTTCATGGTCACTGGACCATACAAAGTCTCAGGGGTATAGCCCAGGTCTGCTTGGGGCTGGTGGTGAAACACAGCAAAAGTAGGGGACCCACCTGAGCACAGGTCTCAGCTCAATGCTGATGCTAATCAAGAGGTTCCATCTGTTTGCATTGGCTTAGGGATAGAGACCTTTATGATTGATCAGTTGCTGTGTCTAAGGAAATTAGGCCAGACTCTCAGCTCTAATGCAAGGCTGTACACTTCCTTTCCTGCCCCACTCTGGAGGCTTACTCTGCTTTCTGACATAGATTTGGTGGAGAGGAGGTGGTAGAGATACCTGATTATGAAAACTCCAAATACTCAGTCTGCAAGCCTTAGACCTGGCCCTAGTAATCAAGCTTAAGGACTGGACTACATTCCTTTTCCCTCCCCCCAAGCCCTGGCATCTCTCTCCATACTGTGCTTCGTAGAGCCAGAGAGACGTGTGACATGGGCAATTCTTTCCTTCCTGCTTTCTTCAAGGCTTTTCTTACTAATGCCCTAATCCAGGCACTGAGTCTCTTGAATGGCTTCGGTAGCTCTTGTGACTTGGTGTGTGGATGGCTGTTCACATTGGTGTTTGTGTGTGGTTGGTTGCTGCAGCATCTTAGTCAACTGTCATCTTGCCCTACCCTCAGCTTGTAAGTGTCGTTAGTGTTTTGCTTTTTATCTACAAGGATTTAGTTCTCTCAGCTCAGAAAAGAGATAAGATTTTTCTTTTTAAAATTAACAGATGATTCTAATGTGGTGTAGCCTTGTATGAGAACCAGCAAGGTAAGCTGCTTTTCAATCTTATCAAAGGTGAAGTAGTTGTGGTGACCCTAGTCAAGTGAGGATTTTCATACCTTTGATGGTCCTTGGACATATTTTTGGAGATAGAGAATTTCTTGTTTTAAACATATATATTTTATTGAAGCATCCAAATGTCCAAGCCATGTCTCAAATCAATTGCACGGAAACTTTGGGGACTGAATCCAGGCATTAGTATTTTTTAAATTTCTCTAGATTAGTTGGCAAGTTGGTTATTCAAGCTGCTTGGAAAGGCTGTAGAGGTACCAGTATCTGCTTTATCCTATAGAATTAGTTTTGCTAGCCTGAGCTAGCTACTCCTCTTAGCCTGCCTTATAAAAGCTTGTGCCTAACTGCTAATACAAAGATATGTTCACTGAAGCTGTCTCTGGTGCTTCTTGTTGAAGAACACTGTCGCCCCACCATTCTGACAGTGTGGGCTTCGCAGGACGCAGGATGAGCCCACACACAAATATTCATATTATAGAAAATTGAGCATGGAATCCTTATAACACCTCTTGGTGTTCTGGGATTGCCATCTCAAAAATAATTTGTGTTATACTAGGTATTATCTCATTAACTCATAGTTATTTTTATTGAAAATGTTATGCCTTTGCAAGTTAGTGGCATGAATAATATTTGTATAGTTGCTTTTATTTTAGCTTTGAATTTTTTTTAGCTTTACAGTTATAGCCTAGTTAGGTTATTCTCTGCTTTATGTTCACACATACCTGGATATTATTATTTCCATAATGGCTGTAGTAGATCACATTCTTGCCAACAGTGTATAAGAGTTTCCTTTTCTTATGACCTCATCAGCATTTATTATTATGCAATCTTTTTTGTCTTTTTTTAACTTTTATTTAATAAATATAAATTTCTAAAGTAAGGCTTTTGGATTACAATGGCTTTCCCCCCTCATAACTTCCCTCCCACCCGCAACCCTCCCATCTCCCGATCCCTCTCCCATTTCATTCACATCAAGATTCATTTTCAATTATCTTTATATACAGAAGATCGATTTAGTATATATCAAGTAAATATTTCAATAGTTTGCACCCACACAGAAACACAAAGTGTAAAATACTGTTTGAGTACTAGTTACAGCATTAATTCACATTGTACTATGTCATCTTTTTATCATAGGCATTCTAACTATGATGAGCTGGTAACTCATTGAGTTTTTTTCCTGTTGGATTTTTTTTAACTTTTTATTTCAGAATAGTTTTAAATTTATTAAACAAAAATTATGATGCATTACAGAGTTCCCATATACCCCACATCCAGATTCCCCTATTATTAATATCTTATTTTAGTGTATTTATCACAAGTAATGAACCACACCAGATTTCCCTAATTTTTACTGTAATCCTTTTATCTATTCTACCCCATTAACCTTTAATAATCAACATTCTGAGTTAAAATTAAGTGTTTTTTGAGTTCCCACTTATGAAGGGAATGTGGTGTTTGTACTTCTGTATCTCGCCTATTTCACTCAACATGATATTCTCTAGTTCCATCAGTTTGCTGCAAAATTCAGTTTTCATTGTTTTCCATGACTGAATAAAATTCAACTTTGTATAAATGCAACATTTTCTTTATCCATTCATCTGAGGATGGACACATTAGTTGATTATGTATCCTGGGCTGTTGGGAACAATGCTGTTAAAAACATGGTGGAGTATCTACCCATTTGATACAATGATTTCATGTTTGGATATACATATGCACAGTTTGATTGCAGGTCTTATGACATCTATTTCTGGTTGTTTCTTTAAACATATTGTTCTCCACAGTGACTGCACTAATTTACATTCCCAACAAAAGTGTATAACAGTTCCCATTTGGAGCTGGCATTGTGGTATAATGAGTTAAGCTTCAGCCTGCAATGCCAGCATCCCACATGGGTGCTGGTTCAAGTATCACATGCTCCATAAATGGCTTCCTCATAATATGTGTTTTTTTATTTTTATTTTTTTATTTTTATTTTTTTTTTTGCCAGGCAGAGTTAGTGAGAGAAAATGTGTTTTTCATGAACTTTTTGCTCATATTAAAATAAGCAATTTTTAAGCCACTGCAAGAAACTTTCAAATAATGGGATGTGGACAAATTTGTAAATGAAGAGGGAAAATTTGAGGAGTCTATAGGTCACTTGAGGCAGCCAGGAAATGTAAGTGGAAGGAGAGGTAAATATTTAAGTTTGATGGCACCAGAAATAGTGAGAGTATACAATAGTGCAGCCACTTTAGAAAACCATCTGATACCTCCTCAAAAAGTTAAACATAAAATTGTAATATAACCTAGTAAAAAACATACACTAATGTCAATAGCATCACACATATTCATCAACTGGTGAATGAATAGACTAATTGGGGAGACCCATTCCACTAAATACTATGCAGCAATGAAAATTAGTGGACCATCTACATGTCATGTCATAGGTGAATCTTACAAATGTTACTCTAAATGAAGGAAGAAAGCACAAGGGATAACATACTATGATTCCATTCATATGAAATGTCCAGAAATGACAAATTTGCATAGGCAGAAAATGGTTGTCCTGAAGCAGAGAGTGGAAATAGAAATCCACTGAAAGTGAATATGAGGGGTCTTACTGAAAGAACAGAAATATTCTCAATTAGATGTTTGGCCCTGTGCATTACTTGGTAAAGTTGCTAAAATATATTAAAATTGGTGAATTTTATGTTAATAAAGATATTTAAAATATTTATAGTAATACTGTCATCTCTAACCTACAGAATGAAATGAATGACAATAAGCAAGATACAGTAAGGTATTTTTTGTGAATATTTGACCAATTACACCGAGAAATGATCTATGTACATTTTGTCAGGGCTTGACCAGAGAACAAATATTGTCTGAGGTTATTTCAAAAATATGGAATTAATGGAAAAATAGAATTTAAAATAAGTTTATTTTTTCACTCCCAAATTTTTGAAATCCATGTTTTCTTTTATCATGAACCTTTTCAGAAACGTTTTGAAGATTCCTCTTATAGTTGCATACTACCTATAAGTGCAACCCATAAAATAAGGTAGGAGAAAAAGCACAAAAATAAAAATTTTTGAACATCAGATGACCTTTATATATCTCGAGGCCAACACTGGAAAAATAAATAATGCTCTCAACCTAGAAATCTCTATACCCTGCTAAACTATCTATCATCTTTTGAAATAGAAAAAAAGTATGGCCATATATACAAATTCTCAATTTTTTGGATTTAAATTCTCTGATGCTTTTTGCTCATATACACTACATTTTTTTTGTATTCTGTAGCTTCTTACCTCCCAATATTCACCTATTCAATAAGAAACAACAGAAGAAAATCAAATTCTACACAAAACTATGCTTTTTAACATAAGTTGATGATAACCTGAAAGTTCAAAGATTTTTCAAAGAGAATAATCAACAAATTCTTGAACACTTTTCCCTATGTCCATTCCATCCCTTGTCATCTTGCCCTACTGCAGGGCTTTGAGGCAAGGACAATCAAGAAAAAGTTGGGGAATAACAAAGTGAAGGATTGGAGGGTGAACAAAGCCTTTGCCCAAAAGATTAAGTCAACCCTGAGATTAAATTACTAAAGCAGCAGGTGGGAAGATCAGATTATGGACCTAGGGAGGTAATTTGAATGTGATTTAAAAGGACAGGCCTAGGGCAGGTATTTGGTTTAGCAGTTAGAATGTTGATTGGGATGCGCATGTCCCACAGCAGAGTACTTGGCTTAAATCCTTGGCTTAAAATTCTATTCTGGATCCTGATTCCAGCTTCCTGCTGATGCAGACCCTGAGAGGTAGTGGTTGGGTTCTTGCCATCAATGTGGGAAACCTGGACTGAGATCCTGGCCCTTGGTTTCATCTCAAGTATTTTTGTATGCAGTGGCCATTTGGGGAGTGAGCCAGTGGATGGTACTTCATTTCACTCCCTTTCTTCCTCACACTCCCTCTGTCCCTCTCTCTCGCTCTGAGTATATCTCCCCCCTACTCTCAGACTCTCAAGTGTTTTCTAAAGGACAGATTCAACTTAGAATGTTACTTCTCAAAGTATGTAGCTACTCAAAAAGAAAACAGAATGGCAAGAATGGAAAAGGCACTCGTAATTGAGCAGTAAAGAGGAAATAAGAAAAAAAAGATAGAAAAATAAGATTATGACAAAAGAAAATGAAAAAAAAAAATCAGGGGACTCAAAATTTCCCACAAAATCAAAATAAACAAAGAAAACTAAGTACATGGATTTTGCTGTACTGATAGATTAAGTGCAAAATATGACATCAGGCTAGAAACCTCATAAAAGTGATATCAAAAAGTGAATAAGAAGTTCAACGAGTCTTTTTTAACCTATTGCAAAAAAAATCAAAGAACAAAATATCACAAGGGCCAAGTGAGTGAATCAGTGTTTTTATAAAATAAACATAAATCAGTAGAAAACTGTAAGTTCATGTTCGAACTATGATTATATATACTCAATTAAGCACTTAAGGATTTGAATATGTGAAAAATATATTAGAAATTTAAAAACAGAAAAAATGAGAAACAAGAAGAAATGAGGAACAAAATATAACTGAGAAAAAAAATGTGTAACGAAAAATTACCTCAGAAGTAAATAAAAGAATCAGGAAGTAACCCATGAGGAGTATTCTCAAATACAAGAGGGTTTCAACATTTTGTAAAAAATGGAATTAAAAGATAAGTTTGTTCTGGTGCAAAATGTTTTTAAATTCATGCAAATATACAAGAAGTTTTCAAACAGCTAATGGAGAATGTATATAACACTTAAACATGGTGTTAAAATTTTTGTAGCCAATTGAACTTACATTTTGATTACATGTTCAATGAACTTTTGACATGTCTTCATAAATATTTAATAACATTTTTTAAAATTTTATTTAAGTTTTACATGTTTCATATATTTCATATATACAGATTTAGAAACATAGTGATACTCCCCATCCTACCTTCCCTCACACACATGCTCCAAGCCTTTCTCATCCTGCATTTCCTATTCTCATTGATAATTTTTACAAAAATCTATTCTCAGTTTACTTAATGATTAAAACGATAACCCTACATTAAGATTAGAGTTCAACAATAGTATGAAGAAAAAAAAAAAAAAAACACTGTTCCTCAACAGAAGAGACAAGGACTGTAAATAATCATTGAATCTCAAAATGTCGATTTTATTCTACTGCATTACATTTTAGGTACTCTATTAGTTACCCTAGATCAAAGTAAACATGGTATCTGTCTTTTGGGGACTGACTTATTTCATTAAGTATAATGGTTTCCAGTTGCATCCATTTGTTGAAAATGACAGAATTTTTTTCTTTTTCTTTTTCTTTTTACAGCTGAGTAGTATTCCATAGTGAATATATACCACAATTTCTTTATCCAGTCATCAGTTGATGGGCATATGGGTTAACTCCATATTTAGCTATTGTGAATTGAGCTGCAACGAACATGGGGTATAGATAACTCTTTCACATACTGATTTCTGTTGGTTTGGGCAAATTCTCAGGATTGGGATGGCTGGATCATACGGTAAGTCTATATTCAGATTTCTGAGGTATTTCTATACTGTCTTCCAGAGTGATTGGACCAGTTTACATTTCCACCAACAGTGGATTAGGGTATCTTTTCCCCCATATCATCACCAGAATTTATTATTTTTTGATTTCTATATGAGAGCTGTTCTAACTGGACTGAAATGAAATCTCAGTGTGATTTTTTTTTATTTTCAACTTTATTTAATGAATATAAATTTCCAAAGTACAGAATATGGATTACAATGGCTTCCCCCCAATAACGTCCCTCCCACCCGAAACCCTCCCCTTTCCCACTCCCTCTCCCCTTCCATTCACATCAAGATTCATTTTTGATTCTCTTTATATACAGAAGATCAGTTTAGCATACATTAAGTAAAGATTTCAACAGTTTGCTCCCACACAGAAACATAAAGTGAAAAATACTGTTTGAATACTAGTTATAGCATTAAATCTCAATGTACAGCACACTAAGGACAAAGATCCTACATGAGGAGTAAGTGCACAGTGACTCCTGTTGTTGACTTAACAAATTGACACTCTTGTTTATGGCATCAGTAATCACCCTAGGCTCTTGTCATGAGCTGCCAAGGCTATGGAATCCCCCTGAGTTCACCGACTCTGATCATGTTTATACAAGGCCATGGTCAAAGTGGAAGTTCTCTCCTCCCTTCAGAGAAAGGTACCTCCTTCTTTGATGACCCGTTTTTTCCATTGGGATCTCACTCACAGAGATCTTTCATTTAGGTTTTTTTTTTTTTTCCCCCAGAGTGTCTTGGCTTTCCATACCTGAAATACTCTCATGGGCTTTTCAGCCAGATCTGCATGCCTTAAGGGCTGATTATGAGGCCAGAGTGCTGTTTAGGACATTTGCCATTCTATGGGTCTGCTGTGTATCTCGCTTCCCATGTTGGATCGGTCTCTCCCTTTTTTATTCTATGAGTTAGTATTTGCAGACACTATTCTTGTTTATGTGATCCCTTTGGTTCTTAGTCCTATCATTATGATCAATTGTGAACAGAAATTGATCACTTTGACTAGTGAGATGGCATTGGTACATGCCACCTAATGGGATTGAATTGGAATCCCCTGGTATGTTTCTAACTCTACCGTTTGAGGTAAGTCAGCTTGAGCATGTCCCGAATTGCACATCTCTTCCCTCTCTTATTCCCACTCTTATATTTAACAGCGATCACTTTTCAATTAAGTTTCAGCACTTAAGAAGAATTGTGTATTGATTACAGTATTCAACCAAAAGTATTAAGTAGAACAAACAAAAAAAATACTAAGAGGGATAACATATTAAGTTGTTCATCAACAGTCAGGGCAAGGGCTGATCAAGTCACCGTTTCTCATAGTGTTCATTTCACTTTAACAGGTTTCCTTTTTGGTGCTCAGTTAGTTGTCACCGATCAGGGAGAACATATGGTATTTGTCCCTTTGGGATTGGCTTATTTCACTCAGCATAATGTTTTCCAAATTCCTAACAGGGATCACTTTTCAGTTAAAATTTAAACACCTAAGAACAATTGTGTGTTAATTACAGAGTTCCACCAATGGTACTAGAACAAAAAATATACTAAAATAGATAAAGTATTACATTGTACATCAACTGTCAGGACAAGAGCTGACAGCAGTCAAAAACAATGAAACCTGGTCATTTGCAACAAGATGGAGGAATTTGGAAAACATCATGCTGAATGAATTAAGCCAGTCCCAAAGGGACAAATATCATATGTTCTCCCCGTCAGCAACAACTAACTGAGCACCAAAGGGGAAACTTGTTGAAGTGAAATGGACACTATGAGAAACAGTGACTTGATCAGTGTGATTTTGATTTTTTTTCCTTGATGGCTAGTGACCCTGACCATTTTTTCAAGTGTCTGTAGGTCATTTGAATTTCCTCTTTTGAAAAGTGTCTACTCAAGTCCTTTGCCCATTTCTTGATTATTTCTTTTGTTGTTGTTGAATGTCTTGAGCTCTGTATAGATTTTGATATTAACCCTTTATCAGTTGCATGGTTTGCAAATATTTTTTCGCATTCTGTAGGTTGTCTCTGCAGTTTGCTTAGTGTTTCTTTTGCAGTGCAGAAACTTCTCAGTTTGATGCAATCCCATTTGTCAATTTTGGTTTTGATTGCCTGTGCTTCGGGTGTCTTTTCAAGAACTCTTTGCCTATTCTGATATCTTGCAGAGTTTCTCCAATGTTCTCTAGTAATTTGATGGTATTTGGTTATAGATTTAGCTCTTTCATCCATTTTGAGTAGATTTTCATGTAAGTTGTAAGGTAGGGGTCTAGGTTCATATTTCTCCATGTGGAGATCCAGTTTTCCCAGCACCATTTGTTGGAGAGACTGTTCTTACTCCAGGGATTGGTTTGTCAAAAATAAATTGGTGGTAGGTGTATGGATTGATTTGTGGAATTTCTATCCTCTGTCATTGGTCTAAATTTCTGTTTTTGTGCCAATACCAGGCTGTTTTGATTATAACTGCCCTGTAGTATGACTTGAAATTTGGTATTGTGATTCTTAGAGCTTTGTTTTTGTTATATACGATTGCTTTAGCTATTTGTGGGTCTCTTCTGTTTCCATATGAATTTTAGCATCATTTTTTCTAGATATGAGAATAAAGTCACTGGTATTTGATTGGGATTGTATTGAATGTGTAAATTGATTTTGGTAGTATGGGCATTGTGATATGTTGATTCTTGTAACTCATGAACAAGGAAGATTTTTCCACTTTTTAATGTTTCTTCTATTTTTTAAGTGTTTTGCAATTTTTACTGTAGATATCTTTGACCCTCCTGATTAAATTTATTCTAATATATTTAGTTTTTTTAGCTATTGCGAATGGGATTGATCTTAGACATTATTTTTCAGCCATGGCATTGTTTGTGTATGCAAACACTCTTGATTTTGTGTGTTAGGTTTATATCCTTCCACTATACTAAACTCTTTTATGAATTCCAACAGTCTCTTAGTGGAGTCTTTTGGATCCCCTATCTATAGAATCATGTCATCTGCAAATATAGGAATACTTTAACTTTCTCCTTACCAGTTTATATCCCTTTAAATTATTTTTCTTACTTAGTGGCTCTGGCAATGAATGGCACTATGTAATGATTAAGGGATGAATTAAACAGAAAGATGTGACTATATTAAACGTATATGCAAAAATTACAGGGTTCCTGGCTATTTAAAATAAATGTTAGTGGATCTAAAGAAAGACATAGACTCAAATACAATAGTAACGGGAGACTTCAACACCTTGCTTTCACAATAGACAGATCAACCAGACAGAAAATCAACAAAGAAAAAAACAGAGCTAATCGACACTATAGACCAAATGGACCTAACTTATATTTATGAAACTTTTCACCCCACAATTGCAGAATACTCATTCTTCTCAAAATGCATGGGTCTTTCTCTTGGATAGACTTTATTCTAGACCATAATCAAGTCTCAGCAAACTCATGCATCTTATCTGACCACAATGGAATGAAGTTTGACATCAACAACTCAAGAATCTCTAGAGCATATACAAACATATGGACACTGAACAACATGCTCTTGAATGAACAGGGGGTCATAGAAAACATCAAAAGAGAAATAAAAAAAATACTAGAAAAGAATGATTATTATATAAAAATACATTATATCAAAACTTACAGTATACAACAAAAATAGTGTTAAGAAGGGATTTTATAGCAATTGGTGCTTACATGAAGAAATTGAAAAGTTACCATATAAATGGACCTTGAGAGCTTGTTTGGAGGTTCTAGCAGGGGAGCGCAGCTACTCGTATACCCTTGACCGAAGACCGGTCCTCCTCTAGCGGGGAAGGTCGTCCTCTTCGACCGAGCGCGCAGCTTCGGGAGGGACACACATGGAGCGGTGAGGGAGGAAGGGGACACCCGCCTAGCCAGCCAGATAAGCCGAATCAACCCTGGCGATCAATGGGGTGACAGATGTCGCAGCCAGATCGCCCTCACATCTGAAAAGTTACCATATAAATGAACTATCAATGCACCTCAAAAACCAAGAAAAACAATAACAAGCCAAAATCCAAATTAATAAGAAAGAAATAATTAAAATTAGAGAAGAAATAAAATTGAAACCAAAAGAACAATACAAAAGGTCTGTGAAGTGAGTAGTTGTTTTTTTGAAAAAATAAACAAAATTGATCCAACTTTGGACCAACTGGGAAAAAAAAGAAGTTACAAATCAATAAAATCAGATGTGAAAAAGGAAATGTGAGAACAGATATCACAGAAATAAAAAGGATTATCAAGGATTACTACAAAGAGCTATATGCCAACAAATTGGGAAATCTAGAAGAAATGATTAGATTCCTGGACACATACAATCTGCCAAAATTTATGAATTTATGTAGACATAGAATACCTAAACAGACAAGTAACCAAGATGGAGATTGAGTCATAATAAGAGCCTTCCCAACCAAGAGAAGTCCAGGACCAGATGGCTCCACTGCTGAATTCTACCAAACACTTAAAAAAGAACTAATTCCAATTCTTTCCAAGCTAGTTAAAACAATTGAAAGGAGGGGAAGTCCTCAATATCCTTCTGTTGGCTCATTCTGCGAGGCCCACACTTTCAGGACAGTGGGGCAACAGTGTTCTTTGACAAGAAGCACTGGAGACACTTCCGGCGAACATGTCTGTTTATTAACAATCAGGCACAAGCTTTTATGGGGCCGGCAAAGGGGAGTAGCTAGTTTGCGGTAGCAACACTAACTCTATTGAATAAAGCCAATATTGGTGCCTCTGTGCTTCTCCAATCAGCTTGAAGGACACATAGCCTACGAAGCATTACAGGTGGTCTTATTGGTCTGGGCCACACCCAAGAGCGGTTTACCTAGTTGAAAATTACAAGGCCATCAATAGGAAGCGGGGGTGGGGGAAATGTGCCTGGGATCTCTGCTGCCTGCTAGCAGTCAGGTGATGTGTGGGTTTCAGTGTGCTGAGCCCCTGACCAAGGTCTTTCCCAGGAGGCTTGGTGTGCCATGCCCTCTTAACCTTCTGCATGGACTAGGCAGGCAGTCTCCCAGGATCACCCACATACTTCTATGAAGCCAGAATCACCTTAATTCCTAAGCCAGAAAAAAGATAATAGAGAAGAAAGAGAACTATAGGCCAATAATCGTGATGAACATGGATGCAAAAAATCATCAACAAAATACTAACTATTCAAATTCCACAACACATCAGAAAGATCATGCACCTGGACAAAGCTGGATTTATCCCTGGTATGCAGGAATGGTTCAATATTTGCAAACCAATTGATCTGATATATCACATTAACAAACTGAAGAACAAAAACCCTATTATTATTGCGATAGATGCAGAGAAAGCATTTGATTTAATACAACATATTTTCATGATGAAAACCATAAGCAAATTGGGTATAGAAGGAACATTCTTCAACACAATCAAGCAATTTATACACACCTATGACTAGCATCTTATTGAAAGGGGAAATATTAGAAGCATTCCCCCTTAGATCCGGAACCAGTCAAGGATGTCCACTTTTACCATTGCTATTCAGTACAGCCCTGGAAATAATAAAGGATATTGAAAATACATGGGAAAACAGTTAAGAAAATGAAATGACATAATCAAATAAACAAAAGGTGTAGGAAATGATGAAAAATTGAAAATGAGCAAAGAAGGAATAATATTTATACCACCTGAGTCCCTAAAGGCTTAAAAAAGCAATGGAAAAAGCAAATTTTAAAGCTATAATCCAAATAAAATCCTTTTTTGTTTGGGTTACTTCTGCATGACAGAAGTCCTTCTCCCTTTGGTAACTTCATACTTGGATTGGCAAGTATGAATTTTTTAATAGAAATAAGCAATGATACATTTATTCTATCAAGGACAGTTATTTTAATTTGCTGCCATATGAAAAATTTTGTTTTTTAAAGCAGATGGATCTTTAAAATATTTCCCACAATTTTGAAAGTTAATCAGAGAATGAACTATTCTGATTAAGTAGATGAAGTACTTAGTGGGACAGTATTCTCAGCCAGACAAGTATGAATGCAATTCTGGCCCTCAAACGCTAAAATTTATTCCCTAATTCTTTGTCCATCACATGCAGATCCATGCCAGTGAATTGGTAAACATTGTTGAGTTTATCCAACACGTTAGCAATTGGAACATGTGAAAATGATGACCAACTTCTTTTTATTTTTTTATTTTTTTTATTTGACAGAGTTAGTGAGAGAAAAAGACAAAGAGAAAGATCTTCCCTCCGTTGGTTCACCCCCCAAATGGTCGCTACAGCTGGTGCTGTGCTGATCCAAAGCCAGAATCCAGGTGCTTCCTCCTGGTCTCCCATGCAGGTGCAGGGGCCCAAGCACTTGGGCCATCCTCCACTGCCTTCCCAGGCCACAGCAGAGAGCTGGAGCAGAAGAGGAGCAGCTGGAACTAGAACCCAGTGCCCATATGGGATGCTGGCGCTGCAGGCGGAGGATTAACCAAGTGGGCCATGGTGCTGGCCCCAACCAATTTCTTTTCAAGTGTCCTTTCTATGTTATCATACAGATATACTGATGATGCTTTTATTGTCTTTCTTGGATCCTTACCAAAACTGGATATTGTAACCAGAAATTCTAGAATCTCATTTTTCAGACCCATTACTATTTTTATTCTGGTGCCTGTCATCTCAGATCCATCTACTATGGCTTCCCTATAGAGGAAAAAGTGGTATTGTAAGGCTTGCTTATTATAACTGATATCATTAAGTAGAGAGGAAAGATTTTTCTATTTTTTCTTATCAAAAGAACAAGTTATTATATTTACCCATAATTATTAAAATGATTTTTTCCTCAAATGGTATGATCCCATCCATTACATGCATACTTCCATCATCACCATTAAAAAATAAAATTAAATCAAAACCTTTGTCTCCAATATATTCTCCTTTCTCCATTCCTTCAGTTTCTAGGAATATTTTAAGTCAAAGTGTTGACATAATAATCAGTCTATTTTAAGAGTTTGATCTCTATTATCACCTACTTAAGATCAAATTAGCTCCCATATAATAAATGGGAACTACAATTTAAGATGTAGGAGTTAAAATGTCTATTACTGCTAAACACATGTGAGTTTCTTCTGAAACTTACACTACATATAGAAAGAAATGAGCCATTTATGCATTAAAATGTTGCTTTATATCCAAAAATACAGTGGAATCAATGTAAAATTCTCATCTGAAAATACAGTCCTGAATTTCCAGGAGCACAACACATATTTTGTTCTGCTGCATTCCCCACTATTATCTTAAACTCAATTTGTCTTTAAGCTCTCAAAGTTACCTTATTTTCTTGATTGACTTGTTTTCCATTAATGGGTCTTTTCTTTTGTTTACTCAATATGTGGCCAGTTTGGACTCCTATAACCAAATGCTATAGGTGTGGTACCTTACAAGCCACAGAAATTGGTTTCTTATAGTAGTAAAGGCTGAGATTCTGAAATCTGTTTGCCAGCTTGGTTGGGTTGTAAAGAGGCCCTCTCACACTTCCTAACTACCGAGTTCACGTTGGGTCCTTGCATGAGAGAAAGAGGCAGGACTGTTCTCTCTGCTTTCTTTTTTCACAAGAGCGCTAATTCCATTCATGAAGATTCCACCCTTACAACATGATGAAGTGCCCATGTCTCCCCTTTTTGATACTATCACATTGGGGGGTAGGATTCCACTGATGAATTTTGTGAAGAAGCAAGCATTTAGTCTGCAACATCAGGCTCAAAATCATAGCCATCGTGGTTGCATCCATTTTTTTTTTTCAATCCTTGTATTTAGTCATTCTCTAAGTTTGTCAATCAATTTTCAAACTCCCTTCTCTCTATCCCTTCCTTTTCATCACCAGTGATATTATAATATTCATTGCTTTGTATTCAGATTCCTAATTCATTTCCTCATTTTTAATAATTTTCCTCCAATAGATTGTATATATTTCTATGAGATCAAGCTTCTCTAGATGCTACTTAATTATTTCAAACTTTCTGATACAAAGCTCCAATCTCCTCCTATCCTCCTGTTTTGTGAATGTGACATAGATCAAAAGCACGTAACAGGAGAATTTAGAGTCTTGCATTTTAGTTCCAACCTACTTTCCTCAGTGTCCCCTCTTATGCAAATTTTCTCTGACTAGACTTAAATACTGAAAGCAATTTACTATATTTTGTCTTAACTCTTAAAGAAAAGATACTATATAAGATAGAATAATTTCAGTCCTTAGCAACTGATTGCTCCAATAAAAATTAGCTTAAATAGTAAAGCAGTTTACTATCTACCACAACATAATTTCTAAATATGGGTGTTTTTTTCAGGTTTGGTTTTCAATTGGCTAGTGGCATCAACGACACCAGTTCTTTCCCACCCTCTGCTGAACTATGCTCAATTTATTTAATAAAAATTTTCATAGAAGAACCATTCTAACTCCCTGTCTTTAGATCAATCAGTTGGTAAGAAGAATGGAAACACTTATAATGATTTTAACAAACCAAGTCACTGACTGAGTAGGTCCCAGGACTCTTCTAAAGAGAAGCCAAATTTCCATTACCAAGAACATATTTTTAAAAATGGCAGTTAGAGAGGCCAAAACTAATATGACACTGTAGATGTCCTGCCTCCATGGAATTCTTATTTCAATTACATATTTATTGGTTTCACTGTTATAGCAGATTATCTAGGAAAGATAATATATTGGCTTGTTGCACAGTAAGAATGAGTTTATTTGATTAAACTTTTATAATGATTATCACCAAAATAAATACATACACATACACTGAAACTCAGGAGCAGAGATTGGCAAAATTTACCTATGTTCTCAAGTTACAACCTGCTATATGGGGGGCCTACGTGGACCAAGGCTGAGAGACAGCTGGGTTTACAGGAGCAAATGGGCAGGCAAGATCTTAGTAGAAGAACCAGAAGGGGGTATGAGAACAATATAGCATACCTTACCATTCTATTCATATTATTGTTGTCTCCTTTAAGAAAACTGAAAGCTTTTTCTTTCAAAACCTTTTTTCCTGTTAAGGCCAACTCTGTTACTTCTCTTCTTCACGTTTATTCTTTCATTCTCAAGCTTATGTTTTAAGAAAAAAATCAGTACACTTCTGAAAATTCTTTAACTCAGTAAAAGCTGTCAGAATTGGATCTTGTCAACACATCTACCTGGGAAAAGTGAACCATTATTTTTCTATCACTTCCTTTATTATTCTGTAAGAAAATGTATTGCATCATATAGATAACATAAGCTTATGGACACGACAAAGAGTTGAATGATTTATGTAGATGTGCGTTTCCTGTAAGGAATCAAAGGGAAAAAAAAAAAAAAACCAGAAAACTCCTATGGAAAATGCTGCATCAAAAACCACTATAGAAAATGCTCACATTAAACAGAACTATACACATCATGGGGAAAGACCTTTAATTGTTTGTGCTGTTTCCAACTGCCCTGGTTTCTGTGTTTTCTTTCTTTTTTTCTAGAAAAATATTGCATTTGTTCCAAGCCTTAGATACAATTCTGGAAAAATCCAATAAAACATTTATATTCCAAATAATAGTCATGTTAAAGACTGCCCACTGATTTGAATTTCTTCCAAGGCTAGTAATTTCCATGTGGAATGAAAATGTCCATCTTCCTTATCTCTGGTAGTGCCGTGAAAATGGAAGAACTCATTCTGACAACAAGAACCAAAACTACGATCGCAGTAGCCAGCATTGTAGCACATTGGATCAAGCCATCACCAGCAATGCTGGCATCCTATATGGGCAATGTTTGGGGTCCTGGCTGCTCTGCTTCTAATCCAGTTCACTGCTAATGCCCTTGAGAAAGCCACAGCATATGATCCAAGTGCTCAGGTCCCTGATATCTACATGGGAGCCACATGGCATTCCAGGACCCTGGCTTTAATCTGGCCAAGCATCCACCACTGAGGCCTTTTGGGGAGTGAAACAATTGATGGAAGATCTTTTTCTCTGTGTGTGTCTCTTTCTATCTTCGTAACTCTGTCTTTCAAATAAATAAATAAATAAATCTAAATATCTATATATGAATGCTATTTGTGTAAGATTTATATTTATATGCCTTTGTATGCAAATAGATACAATTTACATTTACATTAATACCTCAAATTTCTGTAGTACCCTCATTTATTTAACTTTAATTCAACTTCCCTTTTCCTCTACAACTTTCTGAATCTCATTATCTGCTTTCCTATCTCCACAAAACATTCTCATCACTGGACATTGTTTTCTGCAGGAACTTTGTCAGCTACTTCAGTGCTAGCTTATATGTGGTTGCTGAAGCCAACTCGTGCTATATACACTGAACATTCAATGTCAGTGACACTCCCCTCCTGATGAGAAGCTCTGTGTCCACGTTTTTGTATTACATACATGGCTACTGCTCAGCAAAGATGCCCATGTCACCCGAATCTGTAGCTCTAATAATCCCAAACTCATTTCCCAAGAACCTACAAGAAGTGTCAGAGATGACTGCAGCTGTACAAGCTCTGCTGTCATCAACATTCTGTGGTGAGAACGCACTCCTCACGGATGGACAGGACATGCCCCTGGCTCACTTTGTTTGCGAGTCCTCTTTTATGGTCAGCTCCTTCTCAAGACACCCTACTTCTTCCACTCAGTCTGACTTTCTTTGGGATATCACTAGAGTATGGAATATTTTGTATTACAATGATGCAGTATAACCTTGTTTTCTCACAGACATGGGTCCAGGCCAGTCTTATCTGTGACCCTGGGTCACAGGGTCTATAATTGTACATGAGAATGTGTTGCATCATACGAGTACACTTCGATTTCTGTATTTTTTTTAACACAAACTGTATTTTCATCACAGATTTTTTGTGAAGAGAAAACCTAGTACACAGTGCTTATAGCAGCATGTAGCACATTCTAAATATTCAAAAACAAGTGGATGTTTTATTCTAGGCAATTCCCAAACACCAGTGGAAATCAATGATCCACAAGGATGTACGAAAACAACAGGACTAGTCTGTAACTGACTCTTCTCATCTAATCCTCAGTGGTACTGTCAGATAAGACTCCTAACGTGTGTCGTTACAATAATACATTAGAAGGAGTACAAATTGGTTTCAATGCTTAATTGAGATTTTAATTCTACTGGAAGAATGGTGATAGTCAATGCAATTGATCTGTTTGAATGCAGAAATGATTTAAGAAAGCTTAAGCTTTTAAAAAAATGTATTAAACTTCCTTGTTGACTGTTGCATATTTAGTGTATATTGAAAAAGCAGGGACTCACAGAAATTAAGAATATCAATAATAATCAGAAGTATAAATTCCATTTCTCTAACCACGTGCACAGATACACATGTGTGTGCACACTCAGACACACTTGCATTAAACTCCATCACTTACACATGGCCTGTTCTTCAAGGCAAGTTAGTTTTATTAGATGACCTAACAACTTATTTCAACAGTCACTTTTAAAATTATTATTAATATTCTTGTTGCTGATTGAGATTGGAAAACCTGCAGATACTTGAGATAAAGTAAATCTGTCCCACCCACACTCTCATTTGAACACCATTACTTGTGATTTGTTGGGTTTATTTATACCCAAATTGAGAATTGTGAGTATATTTTATTTTCCTTCTATTTTAAAGTCTTTAAACAATCAGGTGAGACCAAAAAGTCTTTTATTTTAAGCCACTGAGAAAGATAATGATCACAAGGGAAAATGTATACACTTTTCACTGGCCAATGAACTTTTGCTAATATGGAAAAATTAGATTTTAGAAATGTTTAACGTATCAGGAAGCTTAGAGACATCCAGCGGGAAGAGGCTTCTCTGTCAACTGCCTTCATCAGAAGGGGATGAGGATTTGTGGCTTGTCCCCAAAATGAAAAAGACAACAATCTTTTAATCTTTATCGTCTGGAGATTTGTATCAAGTGAAGTAATGTTTCCAAATTTTTATATAAGCAGTATTATAAATGTAGTTACGTACTTGTCATTAGTTATTTACTCAGTGATGTGTGAATTGCTCTGCCCTGACGATTCAGAACATTTAATGTAATTAGTAGTTCATTCTCAACATCAAACAATATTATTTCTATATAGTTTAATTAACTGCTACAAGACACAATGTTGTTTATGTTTGTATTTCACCCTCCTGTGTAAGGTTTATTCCATTTTGAAATAGAAGTTTGAGATGTTCTTAAATGTTAATTTTCCATTTCCTAACAAAGTACTTTAGCAGTGTTCCAGTAAAATTGTATTTTTCTATCTCAACAATCCAAAAGTAAACTCTTGTAATATTTTCCCATTTAATAAGGCTCTATAGAAACACATGAGATTTCTTCCAATACATTCAGAGAGATGTATTTATTCAGCATTGCATTTAAAAATGCACTCAATTGATTTCTCCACGGGACTTGCTTGTCGCAGCGCTTTGTTAACCTACATGCCACAATACAGTATATCAGACAACTTTGCTTTGCATCATCAATTAGGAAAAAAATAATATTAACCAGAAGAGTTTGCCTTCCAAGTTCTTTGGTGCCCCAATGCTGAAAGCCAATGATGTGTAGAAAAGAAAAACCCTCATAACTCTTTGCCTGATAAATGAGTAGGGGGAATTTGACAGATCAGAACGAGATGAAGCAGCCTAAAACATTTGGCACGATGTGCGTCTGGCATACAGAGACTGCCTGTCAAATGCCTATGACTCCATACAGCAGCTAGGGACCCTACGGAGCAGCAGATGGGCCATTAAGGTAGTATTAATGTAGATGCCATCAGTTTTCAGTTCTGACTGGGACATACTCTTTAGAACTATGAGCAGCTGCTGCCATTTATTGTGACAGCTTCCTGCTAACTTTTGCCAACTGGCACAATCTGACTCTTTGTACCTGAGCTATTAAATGTGTGACTTCCACCATTTTATTCCTCCAGAGAATGCTTTTAATAATCCTCTAAAGAAGGAGTGAAGCATTTATCACCAAAGTGAATATACATACCACACAGTTCTATTGTACAAGACTCCTGCCCAGCATGCTTTATAGACCTTATATTAATACATTCTTATTAAAACTAATCGTGGATCTTTTTACATCTATGGAAGTGCTAAATTGAAAATGATCACTCATATTAAGTCTAAATTTTTATGTAATATTGATGGATTTAACTACCAACTAACTGGAACCTTTTATCTTTTGAAATAATTTTTCACTGATGAGTGATTTTTTTAAAAAAAATGGTATTACTTGAAATAGTTATAAATTCACAAACTGAAACTAAATTCTTCAGGGCAGTACAGGTATAGGTAAATACTTTTATTTCAAAAGTTTTATAACTACCTAGTGGTTCTTATCACATGGGTAAAAAAAATAGGTGTACAAATGGATCTAAAAGCTCTATCTCTGAGTAAAATCTCTACAATAGATCATGAACAATGCCTCTATAAATGATGGTAATTGAGCATTTATCACCTGCAGAATGAATTCGACAGAATCTGCAACTGAACTCCTGGCAGAAGCAGCACTCTGCTGCCTTCCTCGCATCCAGCTAGACTTCTAGGGACACATTGCATCATTTTTGATTATGTCGAACAAGAAAGCCCACAGTACAGCACAGCATACGGTTTGTCAGACAATAAAAACTGCAGCAAGTCATTATAGAAATGGCTGGCAGACATATTCATTATGTTGAGCTAACGTCTTTTCTGCTTCAGATACCTCCACAATCAGACCAATAATCTATGCATGAAATTTCTAAATAGATTTCACCCACCCAATATGATATTTCGTAAGGAGTCTGTGTATTTCTACATGTTCACACTCATGCACACCCACACGCAGACATGTGTACACACACCCACGAAGATAAACACTAAATCTTAAGGCAGCTAAACTCAAGTTCATTTTGATTTGTGCAATAATGAGAATGCATCTATCAGAATGAATAATAGATGAAATTTTCAAATATGTTAACATTAATAATACAGCCATTGAACTGCTCCTTAATATTTAGATACAGGAAAGGAAATAACAGAAAAATCATACTTCAGATGCCCCATGTACATGTAAAGGAAATATATGAAATAATGGTGCAAATAAACTGACGGATAAAGGAATGGCATCCAGATGCCAATATTTTTTTTTTCAGTTACTCCCTCCTTTTCTGTTACATCTAATGGAATTTCAGAGACTCCCAGTACTAACTGCAAGTTTGTCTGTGCTTTGAGTATTTTCATGTGTATTTCCCTGCCTTTGTGTTCCACTCCTAAAGGAATTGAACAGCATTTATTTCAGAGCAGTGACAAAGATTGGAAATGGACCTCAGGAACAATATCACTGAAATGCAATGTACTTTACAAGAATGGAAAGAAAACTAAAATTATTTTATTAAAAATTGGAGCCTAAATATGACTCATGTTAAAGTTCTGATTGATTAGTTTAATCATAATAGTCAATATGTTGATCTATGTAGAAGTTTCATGGTTCATGTGAGTGTGTGTGCGTTTAACATTTCTGTTTCCAGGTGATCCGGTTCACTTTGCCTTGTGGTACTACCATATCTATAAGACAACTTGAACTTGTTTTGAATAGTTAACAAATAACTGTCATAGTGATGAAGTTACAGTAAGCTAACTTTTTAAACCTTTCATAAGTCAGCAAAAAGTAATTTGTGAAAAAAATTGGAAAATTCTAAAATGGTTAGTTAACGTTCTTGAATATTTTGTTTGATTTGATGTCCATTATGAATTAGAGAAATCACTACAGTGGAAACCTTTTGAAAATGACTTACTAAGACCCTTGAAAAAATTAACATAAAATTGAGAGCAGCGCTCCAGTGTAGCACCCATGGCAATGCTCCTTCAAAAGAGCATGTAGTGGGGATTTTGCAGGGAGGGCATACCATGCTACATAACGAGGACACTGCAACCTAGTAGACAGAAGTGGACAAAACCACTCCAGTGTGTCTGTCACAGGAAGGCTAAGTCCACAGGGCCAGGACACAACTGCCCCTGGGCGGGATTGGGAGTTGTCCATACTGCGCTGGCACAATAACTACAGGTAATGGATCTCAGAAAATTACACGGCACATACATTTCCAAGGAAGACTAAATTCAGAAAGAGCATGTGAAATTTCTGTCATTGGAGTTACATTAATACTGTTGTTTTGGAGTGAGGACTGTATGTGCTTTAAGGACTGTATGTACCTTAAGAAATATAATTCTAATTAATAAAAGATGTTTTGATAAGAAATTTAATTTTGGTCAACAGGGCCAGAAAATAGGTGAAGATTTTCAAAACCCATGATAAAAAATGTTAACTGGAAAATTAAAAACAAATAGCTTTACTGTTTCTGGTCCTTTATTGCAGGAATAGTTTTGTAAATCATTGCAGCATCTTTGGAGTAATGTTAATGTCAGTGAACATACATAAAGTCTAAGATAAACCCATCATGATTCTCAAGGACAGAAATAGCAAAGATTTCCTACTAAAAATCTATGCACAGAATCTGTAATCTTAGAACCTCTGAGGCATTCTCCGACAGAGAAATCACGTGTATTTCTAATCTGGTTCAAACTGCTATTGTCACTATTATCTGAATGGAAATATTTCACTGAACTGTAAAAAAAAAAAAAAAGCCTGTAAAAAAGTAAAATTCCAAAGCCTAAAGGGACAATATATGTTAATATTGATAGTATTCAGTACAAATATATATCTGTATTTTGACTTTTTAAAAATCATCAGAGACAGACTGCAAATCAATCATCCTGAGATAAATTTATCTTTGCATTTGCTTTGATTTGGCCATCAAGAGGAACAAAAGAAATTCCTTTACCTTACTAAACATTTACAATAAATAAAAACACATGGAAACTGTTTATTGTTTTTTTCCAATGGAATTGCTATGATGGAATACTATAGATTAGATGAGTTAACTAGGAAGCATTAACTTTGATAGCACTGGAGGTTGAAAAACCCAAGGTCAAAGCATCAGCATGTCTTGTGTCAGGTGGGGGCCCTATCTGCTTTGCAAATGTCTGGTGTTTTTCCCCATCACATAGCAAGGCTAAAAATCCCTTTTCTCCTGTCTCTTCCTATAAGGGCACTAATCACATTCACAGGAGCCCTACCCTGATGACCTAATTACCTCTCTTAGGTCTCAGCTCTTTTTTGTATCATGTTGGAGATTAAGATTGTAATTATGAATTTTGAAGCACACAAAAAATTCGGTCCCTAACAAGTATAAAAGGTGACAAACTAAGAATCAATTATGTTGCAAGATACAAAATGAGAGACTGCATCTACAACTCCATCCAATCCATAAATATGTATTTGCTGATTGAAAAATAGGTACACACAAATTTTCAAGACGTATGTTTCTGTTTACCAGTGTATATATTTTACAAATTCCCAAAGAATATCAATATCCTCCGTGATTCAGCAAGAGTAAACAGAAATAATTGGAAGAATGACAGCTGAATTATTAGAGATTTACTTAGCTAGAACAGCATACTCTTAAGTATAAAAAATTCCACTGGTAGTACATCCTCAGAAAATTAATACAGTTAAAATGTTTGTTTCTTGGTTGCATTTTATCTTTCACTAGAATAGTTTATCTCAAAAAAGCTTATTAAAGAGATACAAGAAGCTTAAGTTAAAACAAAGTTACATTCATTTGCATTTTCTCACTTAGCTTTTCTCTCCTAGAAAATACTGTTTTCCCTTGTATTCAATACTGATTATGAAATGGACTTTGTTTCTAAGGGAAATGATAATTTTCCTTCCCTGAAAACAACCACAGGTCATCATCTCAGCACCAAATGTATATCAAGGATAACAAAACCACAATCTAGCCCACTCATCAATTTCTATGTATTACTCATAATTCCACTTGCATTCTACTTCTTTCTTGAAACCACTATCCATCATCTGAACTAGCCTCAGTTCAGTTTATCACTTGATAACGTAGAAAGAACACCTTTATTCTGTCTAGAACCCTTCTAGTATTTCAGTTCCCCCTGTAATCATGCAAAGAAGAACTTAAAGGGCTCATTTTTAATGCCAAAACTAAGCAATGATTTCAGTTGTCTATTTACGGTATGTTTGTTCTATTATGAATAATTACTTTCTTTTTCTTAGCCACTCCATTCCATGTTTCTCTTTGTAAGCTGAAATGTATGACAAAGCAGAAGTTTCTAGGATCTTACAGAAGCAGAGAAGTAATCAGGCTCTTGGGTCAAATGGCCACTGGCTTCTTCAGCTGTAAAATTCAAGTCTTTTTCATGTATCTTATTTTTTTTATTCTGAGAATAGCTGCTACTCAGCACATGAGATTCCCATGACAGCAGAAGTGTAGAGGAGCCAGTGGGAACATTCCTAAGATCCCACCTCACAGCCAGGGTCACTTCTGCCAGACTCTGCATCTAAATAAAGGCACACGTCCAAGCCAGAATCACCGGAACGGGGGTGGTGGATAATCCACAAACCACTCAGAAGCACTGAGAACCATCTGGATAAAATGCTTGGATGTATGTGGGTCTGAGAAAGGAGCTGGTGGGATATTGGGAAGTCATCGCTCCTCTGGCAGCCTGTCCAGCCTTCCTGTCATCTGGGTCTCGGTGTTGACCACATGGCACTAGCAGAGCTCAGGGCTCCTAGTTTCTTGACCACAAAGAGCCACTGCATTCATGTGACACAAACTCTGCCCTTCCTGACCCATGTACCTTCTGGGACCTTCCTTCCTCTCTCCAAATCCAAGACAGGAGTTGCTGCCACTTACGTCTTTCTTTTTTCAGCATTCCTGTTCTTCATAGCTCCTAATAACCCTATCCCAAAACAAGAAATAACCAGCCCCTACCATCTAATTTCCTCCAACTTCATGGAAAATTTCAATGGCAAGTAAGGATATTTTCTTTATGTCTTACAAAAATTCCAGAACATCAGTCTCCTAGGCTCAAAATCAAATAAAAAAAGGAAAGAATCTGAAAATTTTTCTTTCTAAACAATTGCCTTGATTGCAATATTAGCGACCAAATATGTAATCCTCTTTTTGAATGTCAGCAGTTGAAATCCAGCTAAATCTTTCTCATTGCATTTCTTTATAACACATATTTATAGCTACATTTTTGCTGACTAGAGTTTATATTTTCCAGAAAGCAAAAGGTAAAACACATTAAATTATTATATTACAATCATTTGATGCATTTTTCCCATGTAACAACTCCTTTCAAGGTAGAATATATGTAAGTTTTTCCTTAGAAACCATTAAGATGACAATGGGATATAATAGATAACATAAGAATACAAAAAAATGTTGCCTTGAAATGAATTGTAAAAAATCTTGATGGAATCCACAGGTGTATCTTCATTCTGGAACAGAATATGCAAGGGGGAGAAGAACAAGAGGTGTAACAATGATTCTAAGAGCTCAGTTAAGACGAACAGCGAGGAAGAAAAGCACCACTAAAAACCGAGTGAAATTTACCTTAATCTACATGTGTGACGATAAACACATGTTTTTTTAAAAGATAGATATACAAGATATTTAAGAAAAAGTCAAAACCAAATCTGCCTTATCTGTCTGTCCAAGTATGTGTAATGATACATGAGTCCTGATGATTCAAAACTTCCTGCCTGCTTTGAAGGGAGATAATTATGTAAAGATCTTTTGAGAACATGCCCAATTACTCTAGCTATAAAAAACCTAATTCTGAAAAGCATTTGCAGGAGAGAAGCACCCGCATTGGTTTACAACAATATACATGAGTAGTACAAAGTGAGTCTGTTAAGGAGAGAATATTCAGATACACCTGATGGAAAATCCAAAATATGTCCTTCTGTTACCCTTAAATGGTTGGATTTAGTTTTATTCAGAGTATTAGCATGTTCACTCAATCCACTTCCTTTTAAATTTCTGTGTATGAGAGGAGGCATATAATATATGATGTAAATGATATGGAATGCCAGTGGTAGTGACCACAATTAAAATTTTTTTCAAATTGATGGTTAAAAAATCTTAATAAGATGATTATACAGAAAGAAGTACTGCAAATTTTATAGAAATATTACTGATTTCATAACAGAAGTCTGTTTTCTTAAGGACTTGCTATCCAATGCTCTATTTTATAATTTTTTGTTCTTTTTTTGATTATTTGAAAGAAGTGAGAGCTAGAGAGATCTCCCCTCTGATAGTTCAGTCCTCAAATGCCCACAAAAACTAGATCAGGCCAAGGGGGAAAAAGGACCAGAAATTGCATACAGGTTTCCACATGGATGGCAGAGAAACATCCGCATGAGCCATCACCTACTGCCTCACAGGGTGTGCATTGAAAGGAAGTTGAAATGGATAGTAGATCTGAGACTCAAATGCAGGCACTCAGTCTCAAGTAGTGGCTTATCCAGTATCACAAATCCCCACCCTCATTACTCTCTTTTTTTTTAAATAGTTTTATTTATATAAATGGAACATGTTAAAGTGATCATAGAAATAGGATTATCATTAAAATGATTAGATGGATAGGATTGTTAAAGTGATCATACAAATAAATTGTTTGACAATAATAATAGATGGAATTAAAAAGGCGTGAATGTTCCAACATGGGAAGCTGTCCACACAGCTTACAGAAGACTCATAGAAAGACAACCATTTAAAGTTGCACTCTGACCTCAGAATCAGACCTTTAAGTCATCTGGTCTGGCTGAAAAGCCCATGAGAGCATTTCAGAGACATCAGCATTTCCAACAGAGTGCATACCACAACATTATCCCTTGGTATGCTGACCAAATAAAGACATCAGTTCTTAAAAATTATTATTCTGAAATATTCAAAAATATGTGTGTCAAAAAATATGATCACAATTAAAGACAATTTTGTATTTTAGATTAATCCAAGTATTTTTCAGAAGATATTTTTAATGCTTCAAAGGTTTTTGGCACTTAAACTGGTGACATTGTGTTACAGATAAAAAATGTTCTGTGAAAAAATAAAGTATGAAGACAGAAATCTACTTAAAAACCTACTTTTATAGCTTAATTCCACTTAATAAAATTATATTGTCATAACTTATGATAACTGTTTTAGTAATATCTTTTCCAGAAAAATTCTCAATAATCTTATCTAGAAAGAAATGGATACTTTCCCTTAAATACAGATTATCTCCCTGAAGAAGATTGTCCTAAATTTTTGAATTTTTTTCTCTTTCCTCTAGCAAATATACATTTAGCATGTGCTGGGCATTTATTATGGATTCCTTAAGCAGTTTAGTAGGGCTATACTACTACTTTGCCAGTTCATTGGCAGCATGAGGAAAAAAATAAAAACCTTATTAAGCATTTGTTATACACTAGGCACTTTATGCAATGTTTCTTTTATTTTTGCAAAAGCTTTTATTTTAAAAAATGTTTATTTGAAATGTGGAGTGACAGAGAAAGAGGTCTTCCATCTGCAGGTTCACTCCTCAAATGGCTGCAGGTGGCAGAGCTGGTCCAGCAGGAAGACTAGAGACTGGAACTCCCTCTGGATTTCACAGATGGGTGGCAGGAGCCCATGGACTTGGACCAGCTTCTGCTACTTTCTCAGGAGCATCCGTAGGGAGCTTAACTGGAAGTGGAGCAGCTGAGACTCCAACTGGTGTTCAGATATGGGATACCACCATCGCAGACAGCAGTATAACCTGCTGTGCCACAGTGCCAGCCCCTCAATCAACTGTTTAATGTAACTTTATCTATTTTAGAACCCTTATGAAATGGATAGCCAAAACAACAAAATAAAACAACCACCACAAAATAAGTCAAGAGATTCATTATGCTAGTGAAATCGTACCAAATGGAAATGCATCCCTCAAAATTGCTTTGGTGATGTTCCCAAGTCAGTGTGGCAGTGGGCATGGGGATGGGAGGGGAGAGACCCTGAAGAGAGGGGATTGGAGGTCAGGGAGCACCTGAAAGACAGTATGTCCCTGATGCCGTCTCTGCTGGCTCTCTAGAGTGTAAACGGCCAAAAAGACGATGCATTTCAGCACTGCCACCTGGAGTTCTTTCAGAAAGAAAACAAAGTTTTAGATACTTTTGAGCAAAATGTTTTTTCTCCATTTCCTAACTTACAAGTGACCATGTGCATGTGCCACTCTATGTATCTGTGTGTGTGTAACAAGAAAATTGAAAAAAAATTCACCAGGTTTTCACTCCCTTAATCAGAATTTCAGTGAGCTCTGATTCTATTGATGTGAAATTGATACCCCTATCAAGTTTTAAATCGAAATCCAAATACAGAATTTGGCCTGATATATCAAAACCTTGGGGCAGTGCTGTGGTGTAGCAGATAAAGTTGTCATCTGCAGTGCCAATATCCCACTTGGGTGCTGGTTCAAGTCCTGGCTGCTCCACTTCCAATCCAGCTCTCTGCTATGGACTGGGAAAGCAGTAGAAGATGGCCCAAGTCCTTGGGTCCCTAAACCCACGTAGAAGACCTGGAAGAGGCTCCTGGTTCCATGTGAGGAGTGAGCCAGCAGATGGAAGATCTCTTCATCTCTCTGCCTTTGCCCCTCTGTAACCGCCTTTCAAGAAGAAATCTTTTTAAAAAATCAATAACTGGGGCAGGCGCAGTGGCACAGTGGGTTAACACCTTGGCCTGAAGCACCGGCATCCCATATGGGCACCGGTTCTAGTCCTCCTCTTCCGATCCAGCTCTCTGCTAAGGCCTGGGAAAGCAGTATAAGATGACCCAAGTGTTTGGGCCCCTGCACCCGCATGGGAGATCCAGAGGAAGCTCCTGGCTCCTGGCTTCAGATCGGCACAGCTCCGAACATTGCAGCCAATTGAGGAGAAAACCATCAGATGGAAGACCTCTCTCTCTCTCTCTCTCTCTCTCTCTCTGCCTCTCCTCTCTCTGTGTAACTCTGACTTTCAAATAAATAAATAAATCTTTAAAAAAATCAACAACTGAATTTTCAAGCAGCATTTCTCAAAATACAACATAAGAAAATGATACTAATTTTATATGAACTTTTATATATTTACATTTTACAGTAAAATGCTGGAAAAAGATCCATGGCTTAACAATAACAGAAAATAAATAAGTATATATAGTATATATAAGCATACATGACAATAATATGTATGTAAAATAGTACATAGTATACACATATAACAATGTGTTAGAATTTTAACATATGCATATGATAAAATATTAAATAGAAAGATAGTTTTCAGTATTATACAAAAATTGAGATAGCCATAATTATATAAAACAAAATACATAAGTTCAGGGACCTATGCTAACCTCTGTAAGCAGTTATCTCTCAGTTGAGATTATGTTGGTTTTTTCTTATGCTTACTTCTTATATTTCATACAATGAGGAGTCATTACCTATTTTTGAAAATATAGTGCATTTAGAGTTATAAATAACTTATCTTTCTTCCTGTACTCACTTTATGAAGCTAGATATATACATTTTTTAGAAAAAATATCTTCCATTTGAACATGATTGGATCATTTAAATTATTTGGCAAATAAGTTATTCCAGTATTTTTTGCATTTCAAATACCACTTAAACCAATTTAAAAATCATTTAGTAAAAATAAACATTAAGATAATTAAATTTATTCCAGATTGAGCAAATAACTTACATGTTGTAAATACATACACGAATCCTAAAGGTGAATAGGAATATATCAAAGAGCTATCATATATCAAAGAATGTATTCCCCAAAGATTTACACGCAGACAATGCACAAATGCATAGATGTGTTTCAATATCATTGTAGAAAATTGATGAGAAGAACATCTGTTTGGTCTTTTTGATATACTAGACACTCCTATAAACTTGGAGTATAGAGAATCTATGAATACAGTACCAGATCTTGAGGTTCATGGTTAAGTGCAGTTACTTAACCATTATACAGCACTTTAGGCTTTCAATAACCTTCACATTCAACTTATATTAGTTGCAATGATCTTTGGGATATACGGAGCAGAATAATAAAGTTCCAAGAGTTCATCTATCTTTTCCATAGCCCACATTTCTCAAATCTATGAACAGAGATCTTGTAGTTTTGTGTTTTTTTCAATGATCTCTACACCATCCCCTGAGAGAGTATGAGGATCAACATGGATGTCCAAGCAGTCAAATAGAGCAAAATTGACCTTTCACCTTAGTTTCTAAGATCCTGTGTCACAGCACACTGTCATCCTGTGTCTGGAATATCAGGAATGCATAAGGATTCAGCACTCCAGGCAAGTCAGATAAGAAATGTTGTATAACATCCTAGTTCAGTTTCTCCTTGATACTAATAAAAAGGTCTCCTCTTTTTAATCTGGTATCTCTTTTAGGAGAGAGTGAGCTAAATGTAATGAACAGATTCCTACTGAAAGACTGGTATCAGAAACATTATCTGCTTCAGTGGGATTTGTGACTCCACATCCTTTTCTTTCTTTCTAAAAGTGGTTCATCAAAGCCAAGTGGAGGAGATAAGTTGGGTAGGAGGATCTCACCATGTGAGTCAGTTCTTCTCAGGTGAAGATCTTCTCCGTCTAAACATAGGAAAAAAGATGAAAACTGGAATTTATATTCACATACACACACACACAATTGTAAGAAAGTTCCCTTCTAGCTGCTATCTCAAATCATCTGAGTCTCATCTTCTATTATACTGTAACTGGTTTCTCTAATAATGCAACAGTTTTTCTAAAGTTTTCTACTGGATTTTTCTAGAGTACAGAAATAATCCTCCTTTCTTTGTCATTATATTCCCTTCAAAGCACATCACCTAGTATTTTGTCTCAGAACTCTTGATCAACACGTTTCTTGGGTGCTTCCAAAATGCAGATTCATTATAATTGTCTTTAAGCATGGGCCCTGTATTCAGCGTACTATAAAATCTCTTCCTGACCTTATGGAAAATGTATGTTGTATTCATCCACAAGTAAGGAGGCTACAGATTTACTCTCATCAAAGTAACCAATCCTCTTCCTGCTGTTAAGTGATAGGTTTGAATTTTATCTCGTGTGTTACTATTAAAATGTTTCCATGAATTATCCATCACATATGTTGTTCCTTAAAATAAATTGAACCACAAAGTGGATACAAAACAATGTTGCCTTTGAAGGTGAATGAGTAGGAAATGTCAGTCTTTGCACATATAAGACTTTATATATCAGTTTAATAAATTTCCAAATGCTTTGTGACTCAATTGAGCTAATTACTCAAAGTATTTTTTTTCTCTTCAAGACTTCTTACTTTTACTTGTTCAACTGAAACAATTAGATTTGCCAAGAGAAATGGGTAATGTCTTTTCAAACTATATTTCCCACAACACTTAGTTTCCTGTAGCAAATCATTAAATAGTCAACAGATGCATTTCAGTCTCAACACAACTTCAGCCAATTATTTTGAAGGGCAAAAAGCGGTGTTTTCCCCTTTGCTACCAATATCTTCTCCTGCCCCCAATTAGACAAACACGTTATAAAGAAATTGCTCTTCTTCTGTGCCTCCTCTTCTACGTTCTGTTTCCACATGCTGAGAGTCGATTTCAAATGCCATGAAAGGTCTTGGGGCCAGTAAGCGAGGAGATTTAAAGTTCACTTTGTGAACAAGAAAATGACGGATTGTTGATATACAGTGCAATAGAGGAACAGTTCCTGCTAATAAGGGTGAGCACCCAACAATTATATCACCTAGGAAACTACGTGCTTCAGAGTTGACAAATTGTTGGGAGACCCCCTCCTCCAACTGCCTTTTGTTTCATCTCCAAAATATAAAGCAAGTGTACTTCAGTGACATGATTTTTTTTCTGGCACCTTTCCATAGCCAATTCCATTCATGCAGAAAAAGGATGAAATTCCATCATTCGAGCATGACATCTCAAAATTCAAACTTAATGAAAGCTTTGGCAGCTTCTGTCGAAGGCAGACAGTGATTAACAAAACACTTCAGAGTACAAGGCACAGCAGTGCTCAAAGAAAACAGTGATGATCTCCACTTAATTGTAGAAAAGCCCAAAGCATCTGCCAGCCGAGGAGAGCTGGAGCCATAAGGAGCTATTGCTCAGATAGGCTGTCATCTCCAGAGATCAACAACCATATGCTCAGCTCAGGCACAAACTCCAAAGAAGTTAATTTTCTGACAAAATACAGGGATAAATATGACATTCAAACAAGTGTGCTCACTCATCCTGAACACACGTTCATCTGCACGCATCAGATTTATGCATCGTTTAAACACAAGCAAATATAATTTGTTTGGAACACAAACATTGCTGCATGAATACAGGTATAATTAATCTTTGTCTGCTCCACAGGTTCTGTGTTCTACTGGCAACCATGCTCTCAACAAACTTCTGATGAATGGAGAAAGCACTTGTTGCTTCACACCTAAACATGCACTATGTTTTCCCAAGCTCCTGAAATTTAACTAAAGATGAAAAAACAACTTATTGTACCTTTTATTTAAATAATGTTAACATATCAATATCTTTTTCCAGAGTTGGCAAGATAACATGATTTTTATGTGTGTATGTGTTTATGCATGTGCATATGTATATATATGGATGTATAGATAGATGATGGATGGATAGACAGGTAGGTAGATAGATGTCAAATCATCTCTATATAGACAGGTCAATCTTCTATCCATCTTGTATCTATCTGTCTGCCAGTCTGTCATCTATCTATGTCTATCTCTGAACACACAGTTGAGGTCTTGGCAAAACCTACCTGAGATGCACCCTATTAAATAGAAGGGAAAATTTCCAGCTGAGAAATAGACATGTCTCAGAATAAAGTCACCAGAGAAGTTGCTTGTTGGTGCCTGTGGTGGTGATGCATTCTAACTGAAAATAGCACAAGTCGGGAACAAAAAGAGAAAGAAAATAAGCAAACATAAGCAAACATTGGGAGTTGAACACAAGGGCTACAAAATTTTTTTTAATTAAACATGTGGCTGTGCTCTTAAAAAATGAGAGAAAAAGAAATCCCACATTCTCTCATTACTTAGAAGTGATTTCTTTTATTATACCTCCTCCAAAAAATGCAACATGTAGCATCAGATGGATTAGAGTAGGCAGACTATTAACTGTGCGTGTCTTGAAAGCAGGTGTTTGATTTAGCATTTGCACACTAGCCAAACAGCGGTTAATTTTTCAGAGGTGAACAATCACATTCTTTATAAAAACTAAAGAGAAGCATCTGGTGGTGAACAAGGCACTTCAGTAGCAAACCTAACACCTGTTTAAAAAAAAACAAACAAGCAAGCAAACAAAAAACTCCTAATGCCCTTCCTGGAAAAATAATTAGATTTCCCCTTTGTTTGTATCATCAGTTTTTTTCTGAGGTTACATATTGAAGCTTCAACATTTTCTTATTTCTGGTTATAATCACTTTCTCTATAATAAGCTGCAATGAAAAATGTCACTATTGTCATATCCGTGCATAACTTATGCAGGAATTTGGATTACCAAATTTTACCAATTTGTATCTTTAATGTTATTGTATTTCCATCATTTAAGTTTTTAAAAATTTCTACAGTTCTAAAAGTAATTTATGCATGTAATAAAAATTTATAAAATGAAGGCAGGTGCAAAGAGGAAAGTACAAACAAATCATAAAGGTACAATCAGCAACAAAATAAAACAAGATAAAATGACTAGTTTTGATCAATTTCTCATACACTTAATACTCACTCTGTGGAAATCACTAAATATAGATTTTTTTTCATTTCTTCCCTTTTTACACTCTACTCCATATGATTAATATTACCCATATCATTTTATAGCATTTGAAAAAGTTTTTAAATTGGTACTTAACATTCCATTTTATGAAACGGATTATTTTACCATTCTCCTATTTAGAATTTTTCTAATTTTTAATGATTATAGTAACACTGTAATAGAATTTACCATAAAATCATTTTAAGAAAATTATTTTAATTGTAGTGTCTGGATCAATTGATCAGACTATTTTAAGACTCAAAATGTGTTACTAATTCTTTTCTCCAGAGTAGTAACAACAATTGCAGTTTTGCTGGCTATACGTGTAATAACAACAATTGCAATTTTGCTGGTTATACGTGTGAAGTTGCATTAAATGGGTCTTCACTGGTAAGCAGTTCTTTGAACTAAACTATGCTTTGGATTATTTAATTTCAAAAAATCATTTTGTAATAGGGAATGAAATTGAACCTGAAAATTTTATTAAAACTCATTTAAGGGGCTCACTGTTCAAAGCAGATTAAATCATCTCTTGGGACACTGGCATCCCATACATGGCAGTGCTGACCCGAGTCCCTGTTACTCAGCTTCCAATCACACTCCTTGCTAATGCACCTGGGAAGCAGAAGATGAAGGCTCTAGTACTTGTGTTCTTGCTACCTACATGGGAGACCTGGATGGAGTTCCTAGCTTGTGACTTCAGCCTGCTGTTAAGAGCATTTATAGATGAAATAATGGATGGAAGATCTCATTGACTGTCTCTCTCCCCCCTTCTTCATCTTCTCCACATAGCTCTGCCTTTCAAATATATATATATATATATATATATATATATATATAGGGTTTTTTTTTAAATAAATCCAAAGTTAGATGGTTTGGGAAGGAGGAATGTTCACACATTTTAAATAGAAAACAGAATATTCAGAATTTTTTATTTTAAAATTGAAATGTTAGACATTATGAGTGAAGTTGTATGCCTTTTACTCTCTGAATCAAATAACAGGAAATAAAAGTTTATAAAGGAACAAAATAGAAAAAGTAATGCGGCTGGTGCCATGGCTCACTAGGCTATTCCTCAGCCTGCAGCGCCGGCACCTGGGGTTCTAGTCCCGGTTGGGGCGCTGGTTCTGTCCCGGTTGCCCCTCTTCCAGTCCAGCTCTCTGCTGTGGCCCGGGAAGGCAGTGGAGGATGGCCCAAGTGCTTGGGTCCCTGCACCCACATGCAAGACCGGGAGGAAGCACCTGGTTCCTGGCTTAGGATTGGCACAGAGCGCCAGCCTCAACACGCCAGCCATAACGGCCACTTTGGGGGTGAACCAATGGAAAAAGGAAGACCTTTCTCTCTCTGTCTCTCTCTCTCTCTCTCACTTCTAACTCTACCTGCCCCCCCCCCAAAAAAAAAAAACAAACAAAAAAAACTGTAATGCAAAATAATTCAGAGACAATCTAGTAAATGAGACAATCTAGTAAATGAAATACTCTTTACTCTTAGGTATGCTTTATTCTTTGGTCAAAGATATGTATTGATTTGAAATTTTTATCTACTCTTCCAAGTTTATCTTCATTCCCAGCCGTACCATGTCTTGAATCTTATGTTTGAACATTCTGAAACATCAGTCTCCTACAGTATAATTTCAGCAACTTTTCTGTCATAATTCACAGAGTAAGTGGCTTGAATCTCTCTGCTCCTCTTCCCTCATCACCCTGATCCTATTTAGCTAATTCAGTGTTCTGGCCCCTATTTCACAGAAAGCCCTCTGAAGCACTCCGTCCACTTGTCTTGCTAGGTGTCTTGAATTATTTCTCACCTTCTTTCTCTTTTACTTGGATTTCTTCCTTCTTTAATCTATTTACTAAGGTACCAAGCATGCTCTCTCGGCTTTTGTCACTATCTTTCCTTCTTCTAACAGAGACATCTCTCTCTTCTCCATGCATATTCAAATTCTTTCCCAATATCTAGTAAAACCAGCACCTGTTCCCAAAAGCCTTCCATCATGATTTCCATCCCAAAGAATTCATGCCATACATTTTGGCCTCCATACAATTTCATCTTTTAGTGCAATTTTATGATTTTCTGTTAACTCTCACAATAAACTTCAGGCTGCAAGAAGACAGAATGCCTGAGATTTTCATATTTGTGTATTTCTTTGCCTGTTCACTTTTCCTTTTAAACAATGTCACATTATCAACAGACTACCAACATTTTATAACAACTATATATGTTCAGTGTCTCTGAATTTCTATAATGAAATTTGTCTCTTCTGCCATCATCTTTAGCTTTTTCTTCTTTGTGATGCTTGTCCTACTGTTCTGACATTACCATGAGCAATTTCCTAATGAGATCAAGAACTTTAAAATAGTTAATATGCATATAGCATAGTAAATATGCAATGCATTTGTACTGCATTTTATTTCTTTCTTAAATTTTCACCCTTTATTATTCTACTTTCCATGCCAAAAAAAATACCATTTTCCTGAACTCTAAATGTTTTGTTTTGTTTTGTTTTGTTTTTGACAGGCAGAGTGGACAGTGAGAGAGAGAGAGAGAGAGACAGAGAGAAAGGTCTTCCTTTACCGTTGGTTCACCTTCCAATGGCCGCTATGGCCGGCACACAGCGCTGATCCGAAGCCAGGAGCCGAGTGCTTCTCCTGGTCTCCCATGCGGGTGCAGAGAGGTCCATTGCTTTCCTGGGCCACAGCAGAGAGCTGGCCTGGAAGAAGGGCAACCGGGACAGAATCCAGTGCCCCAAGCGGGACTAGAACCCTGTGTGCCAGCGCCGCAGGCGGAGGATTAGCCTATTGAGCCGTGGCGCTGGCCGTGAAACCTAAATGTTTGACATTTCTTCCTGTTTGTGAAAACCTCCTTCCTACATTGTGTTTATAGTTAGTTTTGCTTTACAGTGGCATAAAGTGTGTTTGTAAGTATCTTCAGGCAGGCAAAATCACATGATAAGTTCACCAGGCCTATGAGAACAATGGGGCTAGATATACACATAAAAAAACAAAAATGGTAGTACAGTTTTATACATGCACATTTTTATAAAAACACTGTGATACTTTGCCTCAATAAATACTTAAAGTTTGCTTATGAGTGGGTGATAGGATGGAATTGAGAACTACTATGAATTTTTCAAGAAGAAAAATTAAAATCTGATGAGACATTGTAACACCAGGAGAAAAGGAAATTATATCATTGTTCTTAAGAGTTTTACAGCAAAATTCTACTTTCTGCAATTGATCGTTCTCTTTTATGTCAACTAGTCCTGTGTTTCTATACCTTACTGTAAACAGTAGATAACCATGTGTCCTGGTCTACTTAGTATTAGTTGGAATACCCAGCATCCCTCAGTAGTCAAGAAGATTGTAAAGTCCAGGAGTGCCAAAACTACAAGGAAGCTACAGAAATGCTTGATTTTCACATTCTCAGCCTGGTAATTCCTGCCCTGCTTCTGCTGAGCTCTCAGTCTGCACTTAGGACTCAGGGGGAGTCCCGGGGACTGGCTGAGCAGGGGGAGAGCGATCAATTTGATTGACAATTGGTTTTGTGTCATTCACTGGTCCCCATTGGAGTGAATCTTAGGGGCAAACCCTAAAAAGTAGAGAAAAGTTTCCATGGTGCAGATTTTTGCATCACCTATCTCATTACCCATTTTACGCTTTGTCTGCTAGGTGGCTAAGATTTTATCAGATTGTCAGGGATCCAAAATCCTTGAGAATTAGTATGAGACTACCTGCCAGGTAGAGTTGCAGTAAATATGAAACAAGATAATAATGTATATCATTAAACACTCAGTAGGTCAGATTATATTTTAAATGTAGTTACTTTGCTGCCTGTTGATATGCTTAGATTATATTGTCTGAAATGCTAGTTTCCCTGTCTATTAATTGGTGCTAAAATGACTCCATGATCAAATAACATTTAAAAAAATTATATCAAAAAAGAGTCAACAGCTTCCTTCTTGGTGGAACTTCTCGGGGGGGCTGATTATATCAATCTATCTTTTGATTTTCAAGAAGGTTACAAGGTGCAAAATTTCCCATACATGTGTAAAAGAGAGTCTATTTTTCTCAAATGTTTAAAATGCCTGCTATTTTATAAGATTTACTTCTATTCTGAGAAGTCATCCAAGGCTATCTAAGCTCTGCATACTCTATTTACCAATTCTAATGGCCTTGCAAAAACCATGCCATACTCTTAATCTCCTAGCTCCCCTAAAATTCCAGAACATCTAGATAAAACTATTTAGGAGCTCAGATTCAAGAATGGGCTTTTGGTATCTAGTAAAAGCTTCTGTATTTCAATTGTACTCAATACAATTTGGTTCCAATAAGTGTTTTGTCATAGCTATAAAACTTGAAAGTTGGACTACAAATCATGTCATGTCTCTGTTGTGTTTTTACTATCTCAGCAATTTCCATATAATCTATCGAACTGTTTTTGTTCTATAATAATCCAATTAAATGTTTATACTCAGAATATCTCTTTACAGCAAACAGAGACAACAAATCAGCTAGCAACTGGATAGATCATTAGTGGAAGAAACCTAAAACAGAAAATAGATTTTTATCTGTAGTGGAAAAGAATACAAGTGCCTGCTCCTCCTTCATCAAAATAATGCCACTCATTAAGTGTGTAACTGATAAACCTTCATTACACACAATCAAAATCAATATTGCTTTTTTGTCCATATTCTGCTGTAGGATTTACTTCAGTGTTCTAAGTGCCAAGAAGTAACTCTTCCTGTTTCTTCCTAATCTTTTACACAGTTAGCCAAGAAGTGAACAAATAGCAAATAAAAGATCATCACTCTTTTACATAATCATTTTTCCTGGGTCTGCACACACATCTGTGGTCTTCCTTAACCACTGAAAATTGACATTTCCTATATCCTCAGGTTAGTGTGACATTAACGGGAACATCACATTCTGCTAGTATCCCTTTGCCTTATTATTTTTATGCATTTTATGTTATTTTTAAAGTCATGCTGTTGAACATGTCATGACTGAATATGAGTGAATTCAAATACCAGACCTTTTAATATGAATACAAATGTCAGATTGCAGGCAAATTCTTGTTGGAAGAATCTGATAACAGAGAACACATTCCATGTCCACTTAATGCTAGAATGTCATATCAACCAAGTGTCCTTATAAAAGTACAGGCATAATAGGACTGATGAATTCTAAATGAATTCAGGAAGACCTAAATGTTTCAGGGTAATTTGCAGAAGGAAGTAAAGAACCAATTGTATAAGATCTAGTGCCAAGCTAAATGTTGTTTGTTGAGAAATTATAACTGCATCTCCCTTCCTAGGAAATTAACTGCTTTAGATAATGAGTCATGAGTTTAGATGAGATAACTCTAAAGGAAAATAACATTCATTCATTCACCTTCACTTTTTTTGTTATTGACTTTTACATCTGCTCTTCTGATTGTATAGTGTATATAGCCACATCATTTAAATTTTCAGTAATCCATTTAAAAAGTCACCACAGGTTGATGGGCCTTTTGATGTTTATCCTTTGAAGTTTTGACCCAAACAGTTGATAAGGGAATTCACTGATACAGACAGCCCCAGAGCCCATGACCCTCGACACGACATATATAAAGCATCAAGCTCAGGTGTATGTAAACCAGATTCTGGTTACCTTGATCTGCTAGAGTCTAGTATCTTTTTGCTTCATTTTGGGCTAACCTTCCTTTTCCATTCAACTGAAAATAATGATAATTAATGTGAGCCATGAAAAGACTTATTTTGCCTCTACAGCATCCTGTGCTCTGAGCATTGTTGATCCATACTTCTTTTATTTTGGCGAATCACTTTCTCTTTGAGTCTGTGGAAGAACACCAGCAGGGGGAAGGGTATTTAGTTGAGTCGTGGTGTACAAATAGGTCTGCCGAGAGCTTTACAAAGGCTCTGTTGTGCTATCACACAGCAGAGTCAATAATGTACAATATGAAAAATCCCTGCCAAGTGCACAGAGTGTAGACAATGTTTGCTATTTCTCTGATCGGCTGTTTGTTATGTGCTGCAAGAGTTTATAGTGATAGTCAGAAAGTCTACCACACTCCAAAGTCTCCAGTGTGACAATAGCAATAACAACAGCAACACACACACACACACACACACACTTAAAGACATCAGGACAGCACCATCATCAACAACAAAAGCAGTGGGTGGGAGTGGGATTGCAACACAGCATTTCTATAGAAATAGAAATGGAATTTTCACAAAGCATCCAAGTCCCATGTAATCATTTCCTTAAAGATGCCCTTTATATTTTCTGAAGGCACATCAACTACTCATAAAGGGAGTCAAACATCAGGATTTTTAAAGATAAAATCATGTCCTGAGCTATAAACTGCATACCTTTTTCAAAAATAATAAAACAAGATAAATGTCTGGCCTAGCAGTACATAACACTGTTTGGGATGTCCATATTCCATGTCAGAAAACTTGGGTTTGAATCCTGTCTGTTCCCTACATTGCAGCTTCTTGCCAATGTGCTCCATGGAAGGCAACAGGTGATGGCTCAAATAGTGGGTCCTTGTCACCCACCCTCTTGGGAGACTTTGACTGAGTTCCTGGTTTCAGTTTGGCCTTGCTCCAGCCATTGAAGACATCTGTGGAGTGGACAAGTACATATGAGAATTCCCTCTCTCTCTCTGCCTCTCCCTCTCCCTCTCCCCATCCTTTACCCCCATTTCTTCTGTCTCTATCTCTGTCTTTTTCTGTATCTATCGCTTTGCCTCTCAAATAAATAAATTTTAAGGAAAGATCATGAGCTTTGGTTGTAAAAAAGACTAAAACATTTACTCTCCACAAAAATCTAGTTTTATTTTCAGAATGTAAATCAGTATCATTAATCTTTGCTTCCACACAATAGCTCAGACACATAACAAGAAAATAAGACACCTGCAAGCTGCCAGTGAGGGCTCCCCTTGGCTTTCTCTCCTGTCTTTGCAGATGCCTTTGGAAAGCAAATACATGGGCCTTCTTGGCTCTACCTACTAACAGCAAGATTTTCTGTTTTTATGAGAAAATACCTCATGAAAATCATCTTCAGAATTTGCACATTTTTATAATAGGGCAATAATGTCTTCTAGAGTTTCTACTACCCGCTGACACACGTTTCTCCTTTCATTTCTTTATGTGTCTCTATTTCACCTCCAATCCTCTGATCCCTTTCTTCTCGTCTACATCTGACTTTTGTTTCATTAATTGTTTCTCATTTCATCTGCAATCCTGTTCCACTACTGTATTTCTCTTGCATATACCTTCTTTGAGGTCCCACTCCTCTTTCTCTATTTCTGTCACCACTCTTCTTTCACTCTCTGGTTTCTCTTTCCCTCATTTCCTCTGTTTGCGCTCCTACTTTCTTGCTCTCTTTTTCTTCTGTTATCATGAACAGCAGTAATTTCTTTGAAATGATAGCTTCTGTATTTTTTCAAATTGTAGAGAGCAAAATATTCAAGCTGAATTATCCAAGTTCTTTTAGTAGAATCCAATCATTCTTTGTAACCCAGTTTGCAATTCACCTCTACTGTGAAATCTTTCTCTCCTTCCTTACAGGAAAAACTGTTTTCCTGTTTGCCCCCAAAGAACTATATATACAGTTCTATTTTAGATTTTGTTATGTTCTACTGCAGAAGTTTGTTCACATATTCATCTGATCTAGTAAAGCATGAATACTTTATTCAAACATACATGGCCTATAAATCTCATTATCCTCTATATGCAAAATGGTATGCTAAACCCAGCATCTTCTCAACAAACACAAGTTGAACAAATAAAAAGTAGGCAGAATTTTCTGAGCATATAACACTTCTTGCTATATCCTAGGGAGTTTTTAAGCTACAAAAAGCCTCAAATTCCTAATTTGTAACCATAAATAATTACTTCTGGTGTTGTTGAAATAGTGCATTTAAAGTCCTGGGAACAGAGACTAGCAAATAGTAATTGTTCAATTGGTGCTTGCTATTTCTTCCTTGAGAAGAAATTGGTGGTTTTTTTTCTTGGTATTTCTTGTTCTCAATAATTAATTTTGATATGGTTATAATTTCTCTTCAAATAATAATTATTAGTATTCCCCCAAACATTTGTATTTACTTTTGGCCAATATCATCCCACAAATGTGCTGTGAGATGTCTCGTTGAATGATATATAGATTCCCTAAAGGTGAAGTTAAGGACTTGAAAGTTTTCTGTAATAGGCACCACTAGGGAGTAGAGACTCCAGATGGTTCATGGCAGAGCCAGCTGTCCAGGGAGCATTGCTTGATGAGAGCTGTGGCCCACAGAGAACAGCAAAAAGGTAGGGGCCCATCTGAAAGTGTGACTCAGTGACCTACGATAAGATCATGTGCACATCAAATAGGAGATTTGCCATTTGGCCATTCACGAGTCATTTATTATGATCCTATTCAATGTATTGTATAATTGTAAATTTTACTATATTAAAAAACAAGTGAGCTAATATTTGTTCTGTATATAATAACCCTTTTCTAAAGCAACCTGATTTTAGTACTCTTAAAGGGGAAAATGAAAATAAATACAAATTATACCAAAAACATGAAATATAGTCTTGGTTTTCCATCTAAAATAAATATATCTATGCCTCAAAGGATTTTCTTACACATTGTTCCTGATATCCTATTCTCTTAGCTATGGGTACAGATGGAAGAAAACATCATGGATTTTTTTTTCTTTCTGGAAATCAGGAAGTTCTACTTTTACTTCTTGCCCAACACACCCAATTATTTTTTCAAAAATGTCCCTAAATTCTCAAATTTCTGAAAATTCATAAAAAAATCTAGGTTGTTTTTGCCAACTACTACCCTAAACACATGGACCTTTGATTACATAGCAACTAAATCTATTCTTTTCCACTCATTTTTGTTTATTTCTCTACTTCTGTACTTGCATCATTGTTTTCACCTTGAAATATAACATTTTGCACTTATATCAATTGAAATTCGTCCTGATTTGCTTTAAAAATAATTTTCCCAAGATCATTTTTGTTTCACTATCAATTCTCTCAACAAATCAGTTCTTATAATAGTTCTGATAAATATATTTTCCAGTACATTTAAAGAAGTATTTAACTCCTTTTTGTTTTTCTCTGAGGATACCTATACTTCCAGAAGCACCAAGTTAGTATAGGTGCACTGAGAGATACCACCCTGTTTCTCAGCCTTGAGCCTAATTTCTCTTCCTGGTTCAAATGGTGGTATATTATCCCCAGATCATGTCTTGAAGTTGGTCCTTTTGGTCATTAGCAATATACCTAGCTTGCTAATGGCAATGTTAAGCTTTGTCATTTAAAAACAAGGATGAGGCATTCCTCATAAAATCTGCCCCTGGGAAAATTGAAACCTACTTGTGCAAACACAGTTTACAGGGAAAGTAGGTTGTGAAAGTCATGGTATCTCCTTGGTTCAAGCTGTTGGAAATGTATGACACCATTTAGATGGGACTATTTATACACTGACACTGGCAACACCCCAGCTATATATATAAGGAAGAGTATGATCAGTTGAAACTTGGTAACTCGCCTGCACACTTAATTGGAAACGCATTTGGAAATTAAGGGGCCTTTGTTGTCAAAGGAAGAACTGAATGAGACTAAATTAATTTCTTCAAATATTCTGTCCTATATTAAGACTTGTATGAGTAGCAATGAAAATGAAGTTACTTCAAAAATAATTTTCTGTCCCTAAATTTTTGAATTGTAACCACATTTTATTAAACTATTCACAGATTTAAATTCATTTTCTCATGAAAGTGGACAGGGAAAAGTATAAACTTTGTGACTCTTACCTTTGGTGTCCTCATAAGTCCCAAGTGCAATGTTTTTCATCTCTCCTACAATATGCCACCCTCACACAATATTCTACCCTCTAGGAACCCAGAACATATTTCTGAAGGGATATCAAGTGTCTCAGGAACTGGAGTAAAAGAGTAATAAAAAACAACGGACGTTATACTCATTTGTTATAATTTTTATTTGAATACAGGACCAATGAGACTAAAGAATTTTCAGGATACAAAGGAATTTTCTACCTAAGTGTGTACTGTAGACTCTAACTAGCAACTGGTGGGAATATTTTCTGGGAAGTAGAAGGAAGCTATTTAACCATGTCTGCATTATAAGGACTACTCTTAGGATCAGGTGTATTGCTAATTTTCTGGAAAATGTATCAGAACTCCTTACAGATAGCCCTTTGGCTTGCTATTTAATAATTTATTTTCTAACATGGAGGAAATTAGTATTAAATGATAGACTGCTGAACACAGAAAATATCATTCAGCACCAACCAACCAGCAGAACTAATGAGGTGATCAACAAGGGATCAGGCAGCACGTGATAGCACTTTCAAGGATCTTTTATAATTAAAAAAGAACAGAAAATGCTAAAGAATGCTTTGACTCCAAAAAGTGCTGACTGGTGCTTATCTGAACACATGCTTGAGATCACGGGTAGGAACTGGAGGGTGGGAGATGTGAATAGTTTTTGAACACTCCTGTACAAGTTATTTTAAACCAGAAAATACATTTACTCATAGCTGCTTCCATTCAGAAGCCAAACAACTTGCAACGATGGATCACATTTAAAGTAAGATAAATGATAAAGGGGCAGTATCTTGAATCCATTATCAGCTGCTTCCTATGCTTGTAAGCCACAGATTTGGGAGTGGGAGTACAATTATTAGAAGATTTTTATATTTCTCTTCATTGAGTTTAAGATCAATATCACATGAGCTGAAGGGAGAATTTTGACAGAGTTAGAGATTTTTAATAAATATCAACTTGCTAAGCCCTCTTGGAAAGTTGAATTAGTATTTACACATGTGTAAAGTAAAAAGGGGAAAATGCTATTCTTCAAAAATGTATTTGAGTGTTGGACACTTGATAATAAATGGTAAGTTAATTTAAAATTATTTAAATGATAAATATGTCTTCAAACTCTGATCCCTTAAAGTAGTTACTATTAATCATTGTAACAGAGTCTTCAGCAAAATGTCTGGCAGATAGCAAATTCAGTAAATATGTCCTAAATAAATGATGAAATTCATAAATTACATTGATTTCAGCTGCTAATAATAACAAAGGGTTAAGCATTTATTGAGTGTTTACTATGTCTCATGCACCAGAACTGGTACTTCAACAGGGGTTTTCTGTGTAATATCTTTTTGATATTTGGCAATACTATGAGTAAGAATTGTGGTCCTCAGGTTAAATGCAAGTTGAATGAACTACTGAGAGATGAAGTAATTTCAGAGACAGGCAGACTGAATCAACATCCCTGTGCTTAAGCACCATGCCACATCTCTTCTAAATCTAATGACAGCTCATTCACTTAAAAGCAACTTACTGAGTGGTTTGTAAATACTAAGCACTGAGGTTACAAAAATGAACCGAACACTAAGGTCAGTGCTCTCATTAACCATATTATACTGGGGAGTGGAATGGTGAGGCAACACAAATACATAAACAGGAGATGAACAGAAAATTAGAGCTGAAGAAAGAGGACAAAGTGTGACAGCACAATTTACTGTTTTATATAGAGATCAAGTAGAGTCTTTCAATTAAGGTGACATTTGACCAGAAATATGTAGAAAACAGCAGCAATTTATACAAACATGTCAATGGAATGTATCCAAGCTAGAGGAGAGAAGCAAGGGCAGATGCACTATGGCAAGAGGGCATTTGACATTTTCAGAGAGGACTGGTGTGGTCCATATGGCCCCAACAGATGAGAAACTGGGCAGGGAGGGGCAGGTATTCAGCCTAGTGGTTAAAACATTGGTTAAGATATCCGTGTCTCATATCAGAGTACCTGGTTTTGATAACAGTTCAAGCTCTCAATTCCAGCTTCCTGCTCATCAGACCTGAGAGACAGTGGGATGACTTATGTGCTTGAATCCCCTCCTCTTACATGGCAGAGGCAGACTGAGATCCTGGCTCTTGGCTTCAACCTGGCCTGGTCCAAGCATTTGAAAGCATTTGGGGAATGAACCGGAGGATGAGAGTGCTCTCTCTCTCTCTCCCCGCCCCACCAAAAAAAAAAAATAATTAAATAAATAAGAAAGTGGGCATGGAAAGGACAGTTAGAACAAAGAGATGCTGGCAGGAGGCAGACAGCCTTATATACAGCTTTGGATTTTATTCTGAGTAGTTTAGGAATCCACTTGAGGGCTTTAGGCAAAGTGAAATGATTTTCTTTAAATACTAAACACACAGACACTTTTCTTGTTATTTTACAGACAACAGGCCATCCATGATAGATTATATAGAGAAGTGAAAACAACAACTTCAGAAATTTTGCAAAATTATGTTGAAAGGAGCGGCCAAGAGCCGCCATAAAAATGGCCTTAATAAAACAGTCCTGGGAAATGGGGAGTAAACTAAGTTCACAGAGAAAGCAGATAGCTACTACCCAGAGATAAGGGCGACAGAACATCCTGGTATGCACATAAGCCCCCTCCCCTGTGCTTGTTCAAGCTTAATAAAAAAACCACGAGGCACGTAGGGCACGTAGCCACCCCTTTCTGCTCTTCAAGGACCCCCTCCCCTTGTCCAAGCTTAGACACGTAGGGCACGTAGCCCCCCGTTTCTCCTCCTCCTCAACGACCTCCTCCCCTTGTAGTTACCCAATAAACTTACGCCACCCTATGGTATGTTAATTTTGTGGTTTTGCCCCTTAAAAGCTGTGTGAGATAGCTGCTCAGGGCTCCTCTCTGCCCCCGCTGCTTGCGGCAGCAAGAAGAGGGCCCATTTGCGCAAATGAAATAAAACTGCCTCCTGCCTTTTGCATCGTCCGGTCTGGAGTCTGTGTTTCTGGGGTCGTCACAAAAGGACACCGCTTTTGGGGTCCTTCAATGTCACTTTTTCTTATAACACAGTGTATCTCATTTCTAATGTACTGAACTAAAAAAATCAACCCATAAGGAGAAAACTTTCAAGTGAGGCCAGATCCCCTACCAGGGCCATTTGCCTCTAGAACAGTTCTCTTCCCCAGGGTGTACAAACTTCTTGAACCATCTTTTTGCTCATTGTCTCACTTAGTCCCTATATATTGATAAAATGCAGATAAATAATCCCAACCAATGCTGCTGTCTTCCGTTTCATATCCTTTGCTAGAATTCCCCCACACTTTCATATCATTAGTCTGAAGCCAAACACTTCAGCTGCTCGCTCAAACTCTGGTCCCTGCTAATTTCCCTTGATTACCAAATGATATCACCAACCACTTGTCTCAAGTCAGAGGCCTGAGTTGGTTTATTTTTCATTCAAGAATATTTACTAAGAATCTACCATAAATCTCCATTCTCCTGTGCTTGGGGCATGCAGATGTCAAGTCAATCAGTGTATTTCTCGGTCTAGCAGTCTGTGGGTCAAGAAACAAATAATCTCATAAATGACTAATATACCTGTGTGTTCCAAAAAGATCATAAAGAAAGTAATTCGAAGATGAATTTATTTTGATGGAAAAAGTTTTGAAATCCATGCATAGTTTTTTTCAAAATATGACTTTCCCTTTTTTTTCAGAACCTCCATACAAGTAAAGCACTGGGATTAGAAGACTGTGTAATTTAGAAGAAGTTGGGGATGATCTCCCATGGTAATTTCCATTGAATCTGAAAAATGAGTGAAGTCTCATTTACAGAATGGAGGGAAATGTACTTTTTTAGATTTTAGACAGGAAGAGTCATCCAGCCACTCATTAAACAATCCCCAGGCAACAATGATAAGGAGAAAAGAATTCAGGAGAGTGCCAAACAGCACCAGCTTCTAGACATTGTTTTTAAAAAAGGAAGAGTAGGGATAGGTATTTGGCTTGGCAATTAAGACACCAGTTAGAATACCCATCACTCATATCACAGTACCTGGGTTTGACTTCTGGCTCCAGCTTCTGACTCCTGCTAATGACAACCCCAGCAAGCCATGGAAATGGCTCAGGTAACTGCATTTCTGCCACCCATGTGAGAGACCTGGAATGAGTTCCCTTTTCCCTCCTTTAGCCTTATTCAGTGCCATCTGTTGTAGGCATTTGGTAGGATGAAACAGCAGATGAACATGTCTCTTTCTCTCTCTCTCTCTCTCTCTCTCTCCCCCCCCATTTCTCCCTCCCTCCCTCTCAAATGAATGAATCAAAATAATTATTTTTAAAGGAAAAAATAAAAAGGAAGTAGGTGGGAACTAAAAAGGACAAAACAAACACTAAAGAAAAATATCAAGAAGTGCAATGCCAAGTTGAAAAGGAGCTGTTAAATACAACTAAGAAATAGAAATTAAATAAAATAAAAATTGAAAATTATATCGCTTCTTAGCCTTTTGGCTAAGATCAAGTGTAGAAAATTACCCGTTGGATTTGCTATCATGGAGATTCATGAAGACATCAGCAAAAGCAACATTATGGGTTTGATGACAGAAGGAACCAGAGCTGAATGGTTTGGAGACTGAACAGAATTCTGAAGAAACTGTACAAGAAATATTTTTAAAAACAAAATAAATAGAATAAGGGTCAGCATTGTAGCATAGTGAGTTAAGCTCCTGCCTGTGATGCTGTATTTAATATTGGTGTGCTCATTCAAGTCCCCAGTGCTCTGCTTCTGATCCAGCTTCCTAATAATACACATGGGAAAACAATCATGATGGTCCAAATATTAACACCCTTGCTATCCATGTGAGATACCAGGATGGAGTTTCTGGCCCCTTGCTCAGCCTTGGCAATTGAGGGCATTTTGGGTGTGAATCAGTGGATAGAAAACATCTTTCTTTGTCCGTCCTTCCTCTCTCTGTGTCACTCCACCTTTCAAATAAATAAGTCAATCTTTAAAAATAAATAAATAAAACAGAAAATGTTAGACATCTTGAAGAGACAGTTCAAACATTTTGGAACCTGATTGTCCAACAAAACATAGAAGATGTTCAACCTTATTATTAATCTATGAGATTTAATAAGTTATTTTGATATTTATTGGATCAGCCCACCATATAAACAGAAACATGTCTTTTTGAAAATACCAAGTGTCAACAGGAGCATAGATCCACCATAACACGTAAGCATGTAAGCACTGCTGGTTATGGAGCACTCTTTGTATACAATCTACCTTTACCAAATAAAGTAAAAGATGTTATGTTCTGTAACCCAGAAATATCCTGGAATAACTTTCTAGAATAACTTTTGCACATGATCTCTTTATGTATACACTAGGATTTGCAAGTGCTCAACATTGTTGTTTAAAAACACAAAACCTAGAAATAAATGTATTCTAAAAGCAAAACAAATCAATATATTGAGGTATAAGAATATGATGGAATACTATGTTGAAAAATAAACCATTGGGGAAAAAATGGTACACCAATCAAGATGGATCAATCTCAAAAACATAGTTTGATGGAAAAAAATCACAACACAGAATACATTATGACTCAATGTATAAAATACTGTCAAGCAGGTAAAACTGAAATTATCATTTAGAAATATATGCAGAGTGATAACTCAATACAGAATGCTACACGAAAAAGAAAAAAATATCCAATACAGTTTCTACCTTATTGTATTATATGTAATACAATATAGCACAAGGTGGGTAGGATTAAGGAAAAACATGTAAAAAATGTTTAAGAAAGTGATTTTTTAAGAAAGAAAATTTTTTTGAACTTTTAAGAAAGTTTTTAGCAAAGTTTTATTTTGTAATAGATAATTGGTACCTAGATGTTCATATTACTAACATTTTCTTCTTTGAATTCACAGGTGTTTTTAAGCTATAATAGTAAGGTAGGAAGAGAATAGAGACATTATAGACAATCTTTTTAAGAATCCTAGGAAGAGGAGACAAGAGTGATAAGAAGGAGAAGTAAGGAAGATCAAAGATAATTTTATAAATAAAATAGCTCTTAAAAGATTTATTTACTGGCCAGCACAGTGGCTCATTTGACTAATCCTCCACCTGTGGCGCCAGCACCCCAGGTTCTAGTCCCAGTTGGGGCGCTGGATACTAGTCCCGGTTGCTCCTCTTCCAGTCCAGCTCTCTGCTATAGCCCAGGAGGGCAGCGGAGGATGGCCCAAGTGCTTGGGTCCCTGCACCTGCACGGGAGACTGGGAGAAAGTACCCGGCTCCTGGCATCGGATCGGCACAGCGCTGGCCATAGCGGCCATTAGGGGAGTGAACCAACGGAAGGAAGACCTTTCTCTCTGTCTCTCTCTCACTGTCTATAACTCTCTCTCTGTCTCTGTCTCTCTCTCTCTCACTAACTCTGCCTGTCCAAAAAAAAAAAAAAAATATTTATTTACTGATTTATCTATTTGAGAGGCAAAGTGACAAAAGGAGAGGGAGAAATATAGAAAAAGAGTAAGACTGAGACAGAGATAGAGATATCTTCAATCCAATCATTCACCTCCCAAATGCCAGAGCTGAGTCAGGCTGAAGCCCAGAGCCCAGAAGTCCATCTGGGTCTCCCACAAGGGTGGCAGGGATCCAAACACTTGAGCCTTCCCAGGCACGTTAGCACATCTGCTGAAGAAGCAGATCAATCAGGACCCAAACTGGCACCCTATATGAGATGTTGGTATCATGAGCGATGGCTTAACCCTCTGCATCACTACACCTGACCCTAAGGGATGCCCTAATAGTCTGAATCAGATTTAAAAAGAGAGAACATTGTTTAAAGATTGAAAATAGAATAACCACACATGGAAACAGGTAGGAAGATGATATAAATCAAGATAAATTTGCAAAGATTTATTTTTCTTATATTTTAATTGGCAAAATAATTTTCTTTCACAAGATATGTGTGATAAGTACCTAAGAATATATTTTTAAAATAATTATGGGAGGGAGGAGGAAAGTATAGACTGAACTCAAATTCTTAGGTCCCTAGAATTATTTCATTTCTCTTTTTTAAACCTTTTTATTACAGAACATTTTCAATAGCTAGAAAAGCAGACAGAACAAGTGTGAACAATCTCCATGCACTCATTGTTCAAACACAATAACTGTGCACACACAGCCATTAAATTTTGTCTGTTTCTCAATCATTTATCCCCTATGCCATGTTACTTTAAGGCAAATCCTGGATATCATAACATGTGGTCTATAAACACTTCCATATGTGTCTTTAAAAAAATAAGGACCCTTAGGAAAGCATAAGCTCAATGCCATCAGAACATCTTGATCAATTAACAGTAACGTTAACATTATCAAAGGACCAAACTTGTCTTCTCTTTGTCACTCATCTTAGCACAACACTCCATAACACTCTTTCCAACTTACAAGCACATTTCTCAGTGTAGTCCACTGTCTCCCACTCAGCCTCTCTTCAAATAAAAGAATGTTTTATCCAATTTTCTCACTTGTACTCTGTCAAGAGTTATTCAAGTTAACCTGTACTTCAAGTAATCTGTAATTCTGGACTCCTTGATCAATTAGAATGTTATTACAATACTAATGAGAGTAACATTTCACAGGAAGAGTTAAATGAAAGTCAAACAGAAAAAAGATTAAAAGATATTCATGTCTTTATAGAAAAAATCAAGCTAGATATGAAATTTTGAGTTTTCATTGTGTACTTGGTGCGGAAAAAGAACTCAGTACATGCACAAAGAAGCATGTCAAAATTGTTCAGTTTGTTCCCCGGGCTCTGACACCAGCTGACTTAGATTAAATAGCAGTGAGCTGGAAAAGCATTCTGGGTATTGGTATGCAAATGAATTCACCAAGCATTTCTTCCTATGGCTTTGGAATTCCCATATCCACAACTACATGAAACATATACTTTAAAATTGCATTTCAAGAAAGTAAATATAATGCTGAAATTGTTCTTTCAGTGGGCCAGATATAATCCTAATGGAGCTAAAAGTGTTTTCCAAGAGGAACAGCAATAATTTTTTAAAAGTATGATTTTTTAAGTGTTTTCAAAGATATACCAAAACTCATGCTATGTCATAATCTTTCCTTTATAATCTTAGTCTCAATATCTTATAATGTTCTCTGAATTAAGCCATTCCTCTTCAGTTATTTTTAAGGAAAGCTGTACTTAGAAGGTATACAAAGCAACTAAAGTTCAGTATGATTTGCAGAGTAAAAAAGCATTGTTCATATAGTGCCTATACCATCTGTTTGGTGAGTGGGATTTTTTTAGATTTTTTAAAAAATTTTATTTATTGTGAGAAAGAAAGTTTTCATCTGCTGGTTCATTTTCCAAATGCCCACAATACTCAGAGCTGGACCAGGCCAAAGGCAGGACACAGGAACTCAATCTGGAATGTCCCATATGAGTGGAAGTGACCTAGGTACTTGAGCCATCACCACTACCTCCCAGGGTGCAGGTGGGAAGTAGAGCTGGAACTCAAAACACAGGATCTCCAATTTAAGCTGTGGGTATCCCAAGTGACATATTAACAGCTATGCATACACAGATTTGACTTTTAAAATAAGTACTACCTCAGTCATTAACAGTGTTCTGAAGCAATAAGTGATTTGGAAAAAGAAAGGATGTGGGAATATAAAAAGAATTCTCTCCCCAGTACAGAAATTCATATAGAGTTTTGCAATATATTTACATTTGACAACTGGACTGTTGACTGTCTTTACCCTAAAGAGATTGAATAACATTAAAGATATCTCTGACCCACATGAAAAATTAGTGTCAAAGCTCTAGCAATGAGAGACTGCTTCCCGATTTTTCTTAGTGTTTAACATCACTCTCTTTCCACTCCTCACCCCCTCCCCTTAAATCAAGCAGAACTGGGTTCTAAAATTATAAACCGAAAAGCAAAACACATAACAAAAGCCACTCTTTCTTCTGTGTGAGGCAAGATCACTTTGCAGCATACCCCTGCAGGGAACCTAACAGGGAATTTCCAAAAACATTAATGTGTTCAGAAGAAATGTCAAAATAAAGAAAGCCTGTAAACATTGTTCGTGGGAAGCTTTTTGTGCCCTTCGTGAATGCCAAATGAACTCTTATTTTCCCACAGAAGTAGAATCTCTTTCTGCCATCTAGTGACAATTAGGCCAATGGGTGCTCAGAGAAGAAAAACATGTTCTAAATACAGTCAACAAATCACTCCAAAGCAACCAGATACAGTCACCAAGACATATACACATGCAAGATGCTAAAGATAAGAATCTTCAACAAGGTATTCAGAATGGAATGACTCTGGTTGATCTTTGCATAAGAAGATAAGTAGACAGTCATATTATTATTGGTACAGTTCTTTTAAGTTGTTGAATCACTTTCACGCATTTTAGAGTTCAACAAGCAGATCTTGCGCTGGTGTGGAGGACTAGTTTCAGAGCTACTGTGTCAATTCAAAGCTTACTTTTCCTCATACTTTAATTCTTGTTAGTGACCTATCCAACCACAGCATTCAGCTCTCCTGATCACCGGACATCGGTTCGCAGAATACATGCCACGTCCTTCTGTATACTATGTTAGGTTACAAGGCTGCATTATGGTGAAAGCAGTTGAGTAAGACATCAGTCTTTTTCCAAAAGTTCTTATCAGGTAACTTCACAATGAATAATTTTTGCAAGCAGATACAGAACCAGGTGGGAGTACCTGTGGTCAAGGAAGTGGGATAGGGAGGCTGTGACAAGGAGGATACTTTCTTATCTTTCAGAGAATTTTGGTCCCCATCCAACCTCGTGAAATTTGGATATGATGATTTAGGAAGAAAGGAAATAAAACACTAACTGATTACTTATTTTTCAAAGGTACTGTTCATTTGTCTCTTCCCTTACTTAGCAAATAAAGGCCAACCTGTGTATAATTCCAACTGTTTTTGTTCAGGTCTGGGAGGCTGAGGAAGTACAGGAGAGAGAAGGATGGCTGTTCCAAGGACTATGTATGCTCCCTCCACAAACACAGGAGAGAATGAAGATTAGGCAGAGGTACAGGCTGAGGGGGTGGCCTATGTCAATTCCCCCTTTTTAATTCTCTCCACTCTTCATGCTTACATTGTCTGCATCTAAGACCATATTCTCTGGATTTTTATTCTATGAGCATTGCAGTTCATTCTCACTTCCTTCACTGATCTCTTATCTCCTCAACCCCTGCATGTAGGAACCCCAGGAACTTGTTCTTTGGACCTCTTCTCTTTTTCTCTCCATCCTCACTTCTATTTAATGCACAATTATTCTTAGGTATTTAAATTTAACTGAAAAGTGATCCCTGTTAGATATAAGAGTGAGAATAAGAGAGGGAGGAGATGTACAGTTCAGCACATGCTCACTCGGACTTACCTCTAATGGTAGAGCTAGAAACGTGCCAGGGGATTCCAATTCAATCCCATCAAGGTGGCACGTACCAATGCCATCTCACTAGTCAAAGTGATCAGTTTCAGTTCACAATTGATCGTAATGATAGGATTAAGAGTCAAAGGGATCACATAAACAAGACTAGTGTCTTCTAATACTAACTGATAGAATTAAAAAGGAGAGAATGATCCTACATGGGAAGCAGGATACACAGCAGACTCACAGAATGGCAAATGCCCTAAACAGCACTCTGGCCCCATGTAATATTTATAACAACTCACAAACACATATCTATATCCTAGAACATTTCCTGGAACTGAATTTGTAAACTCAACCCTCCCAATAAGTTCCTCATCTGAATATACAACTGGTATCTCAAAATCAATGTGCCTGAAACTCAGTTCCTTGATGTTTCCCCTGAATCTATGAACATACTGAGTCTGTGGAAAGAACAGCTTCATCTTCCAGGTCATTCTTGATAACACGATCTGAGCCCCTGGACATTGTAGGACCTGAGACTAGCACTAAGTTCCTAGATACTGCAGCTACTAAGCACTTACCGTTAGTCACAAAAATAAGAGTCTTGACTACTATGCCCTTATGGGCTTAGCCAACATTTATTAACCATTTTGACTCCAAACTATAATTTCTATTCTTGAAAAACTTTCCCGAGACTCTCGACACTGAGGCAAGCACCTTTCTCATGCTAGGTCAGATGTACTCTTGCATACTCACACCGTGTTGTAGTACAAATACATTGTCTAAAAATTCATTCAGTTGTAAAATCTGAGAGCACACAACAGTTGTGTTCCCCATCAATGGCTACCTCTTATTATAACTTCAATTCATATTTGTTCAATTCTTTATTTTTTAACTTTTATTTATTAAATATAAATTTCCAAAGTACAGCTTTTGGATTATAGTGGCTTCCCCCCCCCCAATAACTTCCCTCCCACCCGTATCCCTCCAATCTCCTGCTCCCTCTCCCATTCCATTCACATCAAGATTCATTTTCAATTATCTTTATATACAGAAGATCAATTTAATATATATTAAGCAAAGATTTCAACAGTTTGCACCCACACAGAAACACAAAGTGTAAAGTACTGGTTGAGTACTAGTTATGGCATTAATTCACATTGTACGACACATTAAGGACAGAGATCCTACATGGGGAGTAAGTGGACAGTGACTCCTGTTGTTGACTTAACAATTGACACTCTTGTTTATGGTGTCAGTAATCACCCTAGGCTCTAGTCATGAGTTGCCAAGGCTATGGAAGCCTTTTGAGTTTGCCGACTTCGATCTTATTTAGACAAGGTAACAGTCAAAGTGGAAGTTCTCTCCTCCCTTCAGAGAAAGGCACCTTCTTCTTTGTTGGCCCATTCTTTCTACTGGGATCTCACTCGCAGAGATCTTTCAATTATGTTTTTTTTTCCCAGGGTGTCTTGGCTTTCCATGCCTAAAATACTCTCAGGGGCTCTTCAGCCATATCTGAACGCCTTAAGGGCTGATTCTGAGGCCAGAGTGCTGTTTAGGACATGTGCCATTCTGTGAGTCTGCTGTGTATCCCACTTCCCATGTTGGATTGTTCTCTCCTTTTTAATTCTATCAGTTAGTATTAGCAGACACTAGTCTTGTTTATGTGATCCCTTTGACTCTTAACTCTATCATTATGATCAATTATGAACTGAAACTGATCACTTTGACTAGTGAGATGGCATTGGTACATGCCACCTTGATGGGATTGAATTGGAATCCCCTGGCACGTTTCTAGCTCTACCATTAAAGGTAAGTCTGAGTGAGCATCTCAAATTGTACATCTCCTCCCTCTCTTATTCTCACTCTTATATTTAACAGGGATCACTTCTCAGTTAAATTTAAACACCTATGGATAATTGTGTGTTAATTAAAGAGTTCAACCAATAGTGTTAAGTAGATCAAAAAATACTAAAAGGGATAAAGCATTGAGTTGTTCATCAACAGTCAGGTAAAGAGCTGATCAAGTCACTGTTTCTGACAATGTCCATTTCACTTTAACAGGTTTCCTTTTTGGTGCTCGGTTAGTTGTCACTGATCAGGGAGAAATTACTACAAAGAGTTGTATGCCAGCAAACAGGGAAATCTATCAGAAATGGATAGATTCCTGGACACATGCAACCTACCTAAATTGAACCATGAAGACATAGAAAACCTAAACAGACACATAACTGAGAGAGAAATTGAAACAGTAATAAAGGGACTCCCAACAAAGAAAAGCCCAGGAAAGGATGGATTCACTGCTGAATTCTACCAGACATCTAAAGAAGACTAACTCCAATTCTTCTCAGACTATTTAGAACAATCAAAAAAGAGGGAATCCTCCCAAATTCTTTCTATAAAGCCACATCACCTTAATCCCTAAGCCTGAAAAAGATGCATCTTTGAAAGAAAATTACAGACCAATATCCCTTATGAACATAGACATAAAAATCATCAATAAAATCCTGACTAATAGAATGCAACAACACATCAGAAAAATCATCCACCCAGACCAAGTGGGATTTATCCCTGGTATGCAGGGATGGTATCAATGTTTGCAAATCAATCAATGTGATACACCACATTAACAAACTGCAGAAGAAAACCATATGATTATCTCAATAGATGCAGAGAAAGCATTTGATAAAATTCAACACCCTTTCATGATGCAAACTCTAAGCAAACTGGGTATAGAAGGATCATTCCTCAATACAATCAAAGCAATTTATGAAAAACATACGGCCAGCATCCTATTGAATGGGGAAAAGTTGGAAGCATTTCCACTGAGATCTGGTACACCACAGGGATGCCCACTCTCACCACTGCTATTCAATATAGTACTGGAAGTTTTAGCCAGAGCTATTAGGCAAGAAAAAGAAATTAAAGGGATACACATTGGGAAGGAAGAACTCAAACTATCCCTCTTTGCAGATGATATGATTCTTTATTTAGGGGACCCAAAGAACTCTACTAAGAGACTATTGGAACTCATAGAAGAGTTTGGCAAAGTAGCAGGATATAAAATCAATGCACAAAAATCAACAGCCTTTGCACACACAGGCAATGCCACAGCTGAGAAAGAACTTCTAAGATCAATCCCATTCACAATAGCCACAAAAACAATCAAATACCTTGGAATAAACTTAACCAAGGATTTTAAAGATCTCTATGATGAGAATTACAAAATTTTAAAGAAAGAAATAGAAGAGGACACTAAAAAAGGGAAAAATCTTCCATGCTCATGGATTAGAAGAATCAATATCATCAAAATGTCCATTCTCCCAAAAGCAATCTATGGATTCAATGTGATACCAATCCAAATCCCAAAGAAATTCTTCTCAGATCTGAAAAAAAAATGATGCTGAAATTCATTTGGAGACACAGGAAACCTCGAATAGCTAAAGCAATCTTGTACAACAAAAACAAAGCCGGAGGCATCACAATACCAGACTTCAGGACATACTACAGGGCAGTTGTAATCAAAACAGCATGGTACTGGTACAGAAAAAGCTGGATAGACCAATAGAACAGAATAGAAACACCAGAAATCAATCCAAACATCTACAGCCAACTTAGATCAACTTTAGATCGAGGATCTAAAACCAATCCCTGGAGTAAGGACAGTTTATTAAATAAATGGTGCTGGGAAAACTGGATTTCCACGTGCAGAAGCATGAAGCAGGACGCCTGCCTTTTACCTTACACAAAAAATCCACTCAACATGGATTAAAGATCTAAATCTATGACCCACCACCATCAAATTATTAGAGTACATTGGAGAAACCCTGCAAGATACAGGCACAGACAAGGACTTCCTGGAAAAGACCCTGGAGGCACAGACAGTCAAAGCCAAAATTAACAACTGGGATTGCATCAAATTGAGAAGTTTCTGTACTGCAACAGAAAGAAGAAAGAGGCAACCGACAGAATGGGAAAAAATATTTGCAAACTCTGCAACAGATAAAGGGTTGATAACCAGAATCTACAAAGATATCAAGAAACTCCACAACAACAACAACAACAAAAAAAACCCACTTAAGAGATGGGCCAAGGACCTCAATAGACATCTTTCAAAAGAAGAAATCCAAATGGCCAACAGACACATGAAAAAATGTTCAAGATCACTAGCAATCAGGGAAATGCAAATCAAAACCACAATGAGGTTTCACCTCACCCTGGTTAGAATGGCTCACATTCAGAAATTTACCAACAAGAGATGCTGGCGAGGATGTGGGGAAAAAGGGACACTAACCCACTGTTGGTGGGAATGCAAACTGGTCAAGCCACTGTGGAAGACAGTCTTGAGATTCCTCAGAAACCTGAACATAACCCTACCATACAACCCAGCCATACCATTCCTTGGAATTTACACAAAAGAAATTAAATTGGCAAACAAAAAAGCTGTCTGCACCTTAATGTTTATTGCAGCTCAATTCACGATAGCTAAGACCTGGAACCAACCGAAATGCCCATCAACAGTAGACTGGATAAAGAAATTATGGGACATGTACTCTATTGAATACTACACATCAGTAAAAAACAGTGAAATCCGGTCATTTGCAACAAAATGGAGGAATCTGGAAAACACCAGGCTGAGTGAAATAAGCCAGTCCCTAAGGGACAAATATCAATTCTGAAATATTTATGAATCCTAACCCAAATTAAATTTTAATGTAGCTATGTATTAATTTATTCTGAGCTAGCAAAGTATCCAATGCAAGTTTCTTAAACAATAAGAAAAGTAATCATCTAACATGACAAGGGATCTCTAGCAATGCAATTCCAGGTTCTATGTAGTCAGAAGTTTTACCATGTCATCTAAGACTTCCGTATGTCACATGTGTGCTCAAAACGGTACCCTCATGATCATAAAGTGACTGCTGTAGCTCGAGACTTTATCTCCAAATATGACCCTTATAGAAAGAAAGACACTGTCTCTCTCTTTAAGGCTGAGTTGAGTGAAACAAATTTTCCAGAAGTGCCTCCTAAACTGTCATAAGTCAATGATGACAATTGGCCGTTCCTTGTGTAGTTCCTGGGAAGGTGAACTGGAAACATGTTGAATGTCTTGAAGAAATCATTCAGAGAAGCTATTTAGGCATCAACCACGTCACACATTTGAAAGTTTAAGTTGTCTCAAACCAAGTATGTGATAGTAAAACACATTTCCAAGATCTATAACTTGAGGTTAAATTATGGAGCACATCTACCTTACCTCCCACTGACTTACATGGGTTATTTTTTTGTTTCTTTTTTTTTTATTTGAAAGTCAAAATTACAGAGTGGGGAGAGAGAAAGATGGATGTAGGCAGCCTTTGGACAACTCAAGGCCAGTCTTGGCTTGTGGAAATTCCTAGGATAAGAAAGTCACACACTCCCATCCTGAAGGAGGATGTTAACCAAGAACACCCTGTTAAAATTATCTATAGTACCGGAGGCCCCTATAAGTTGCTTACGTGTGTTGTCATCTTTTGTGCTTTTTTGTGCTTCTTTGTTCTGTAGCTGGTTATGTATAAATACCACCAAGACATTGGAATAAACGAGCCTTGATCAGCCTTGTTGTCTTGGCTCCATTCTCTGCAATTTCTTGTCCCTCTTTTCAGTCCCTCTCCCTCCCTTAGGTTCTGTTCGAATGCTGCAGCTGGCCTGCACAGATAGAGACAGAGATAGGTCATTTATCTGCTGGTTCAATTCCCAAATTGTAGCAATAGACAGGGCTGGGCCAGGCCAAAGTCTGGAGCCAGGAGCTTCATCCAGGTCTCCTACATGGGTGCAGGGGCCCAAGCACTTGAATCGTCTTCTGCTGCTTTCCCAAACACATTAGCAAGGAGCAGGATCAAAAATGGAGCAGGTAGGACTCAAACCAGAGCCCTTATGGCATGCAGATGCCAGAAACAGTGGCTTAACTTGCTATGCCACAGTGCCTGTGTGGATGTATTTTAAAAAGTAGCTCAGCTTATTGAAGTGGTAGCTGTCCTAACCCCATGACTCTCCATGTGGTACGTAAGTGAATGCTTCATGAACCACTCCAATTTCCACTAAGCAGCGCTACTGACATTTTTCTGGTCTCTGTTTCTACCTATATAATTTCCGTGTATGGGTTTTTCCATGAGAGAATACATGTGCCAGTATTTCTGCTCTCTGCTTAGATCGCTCTTGATAGTTGCTGTCTTGGACAAGAAGCAGAAAATTGGCAGATGAGAGAACAACACTTGCCTAACTTAGAGACAAACCCCTGTGTAGTAAAAGATGAAGCACAAGAAGTTCAAACTGGGAGACAGTTATATTTCAATATGTTTAAAATAAAAGAACATTAAATGGGAATCAGTGAAATGGAATGCTTTGAGATATTTGATAGAAATCCTTATCAATTCTAGCCTGAAGTAATAAATTTGTTAAACTCAATTAAACATCTTTGATTCTAAAGGAGACATACTCCTTTCCAACAAAACTCCAGAACCTCTTTGGACACAGTTCATCAAATAAGGGCCAATAGATATTTCTGTTATGATTAATAGCCCTCTTCTTTTTGTCTTAATGCTTTCTCTCTACTAACCAGTTCACTTAGAATTCTTCCACATCTTCCAAAATTCTTCACAATTCTTCATAGCATCTTCCAAAAAAGTGACTAACAGTTTTTAACCACACACTATGAATAACACACTAGGTCACAAGAATTGTTTAATTTAATTCTTATAACCATGAGACACAGGTAGGCATACATTCATTATGCTGGTGGAAACTGAGTAATTTGCACAATATAGCCAAGTAATTGAGGTCAAGAGATGACTCTAGATCAATGTTATAGAAAAGTACATTAGTTAACAGATGAAATTATATGGAATTGAAAATTTCTTCTGACAGGTAATTCTAAAATTGTATCGCCAACTTAGAAAATATCTGACTGCCTCTGAAAATTGGGATCAAAGCATTATGAAGACAGCCTAGATGCACTGGGCAGTTGTTATCAGGCACCACAGTTTATGCTGTGATAATAGACAGCAACAACAGAAAGAGTGTTATTTGTTCATTTGGAAATAATGCTAACCAATTCGACTCACAGGTCAGTAACCAGAGTAAGTGCATGCCCTTGCCTGCTTTATGGGAATGGAAAATTGTAATGCTCATGCATATCCAGAGAACATGAGACCCAGAGGTGCCAGTGAGCATTAGTGAGGTCTACAAAATAACACTCAGGCAATCTCTATATTCTTTGTTTCTTTGAAGGTGGATTTATGGAGTAGAAGGGTAATCTCCACCTAGTGACATGGAAAATAGAAATTGACTTGGCCATCTTTGTATAGCGAGTTCCACTTTACTTTTAAATTTGTTGGTGCTACACAAAAATAAGATCTGAAATGGGACTTTCTACATATACTCCACCAGGAAGTCTTTGAGATTTGATTATTATTTATGGTCCTTTTATAACCTCATGAAGAACAGTGCTTTTTCTACATGCTACTTGTTGAATTACTTATTTAGCAGAAGGCTAAGCTTGTGATTACAAAGAAAACTGAAAGTATGACTGTAAAAATTAAAGAAAAATAAGAAAAGAAGGAGGAGGGAGGGTGGGAGTGATGAGGAATGGAGGGTATGGTGCGAAGTAGTATTATGTTCTTAGAACTGCAAATACGAAATATGAAAAAGTTACTGCAAAAATTAAAGGAAAAAAAGAAAGGCAAGAAGGAGGGGAGTTTAAAGGAGGGAGGGAGGCAAGTATGGTTATCTTCTTAGAACTGTAGCTAGGAAATACATGAAATCTGTTCTCTTTACATTAATAAAAAAATTTAAAAAGACAAAATAGAAACCTTAGAGAAAAATAGACACACCTAGCCTGGAAGAGAATAAATTTATCATAATGGTGCATCCTAAACAAAAGAAATAGATATATTTATTTATTTATCTTCCTTCCTCATTTCTCTTTTTTGAAAAATTCCTTTCTGTGCATTATCACTTACAATTGTGAAAGAAATGAGCACTTGCTGTATCATGATAAATAATACAGAGGCATTAAAATGTTATTAGCTAACACTTCTTCCCCAGCTATGCTACTCTTGAGTTATCCAATATTAAAATTTTACTGTGTATTTTTGAGGTATGCTTGTATGCTCAAAATAAAAATCTCGCTTAGAGATATTTTTCTCTTAGCAAAACTTGGTTCATACAATACTCATTTTTTCTACAGCTATCCTTTTACATATCAAGTGTACCTTTTCAGGTCAGGATACATTATTTTAACACATTTAAGAAAAATTAGGCAGCAACATGTTCTGATATGATAGTAAACAGTGTATTAAACATGACAAAAGTCCTGTTTCAAATGGTTAAATGCAGAAATACAACATCCTGTGGTTTGATGTCCTCTCATAAACCATGGTAAGCTAAAATCTAATCAAACATATCCCCCTAAGCATTGCTATGAAGCTATATTTACGTTCCATTTTCAGTCTTAGGTAGGGTTTTCCAGAAATAAACTCTACCATGAGCCACATATGCAAATAGCTTATTAGGGAGGAATGCCCATGGGGAAATCATGAGGGAGTCAGGAGAGCATACCACCAGAAAGGGAAGCACAAGAGTAGGGGTGAGATTTCAGGCGAGGACAAACAGAGGAGAGCTTCAGACTGCTCTGGCAAAGGGGTTCTGGAGTCTAAGTTTATCTTAAGATTAATGTCTCTGAGTGTAGGGAAGCTTGGGTTTCACGAGCCAGTCAATCGCTGGTTTGTTTGCTCCTAAAAACAAAATGATTCCAGTAGTGCAAGGGTAGTCCCCTGCAGACGAGTGTAAGTGCCTACTGTTTGGTGCAAAACGTTATGGAAGGTGGGGAAATAATATCCAGAAATTGTGAGTGAGTCTGCAGAGTTCAAGGGGGTGCACTTGCAGAGTGTGCTGAAATCTCAAGTATTTCTAGCACCATCCAGAAAATGTCGAATCCAAGCACCACCTGTTCAGTCTATTTTAAGTTGTGCTCTGGCTGACCATAAGAACGGCTCATGATACATACATGTGTGCATTGTAGGCCAGCAAGGGTCTCTGTTCCTTGAACTGACTCAGTGATCCAGGTTCTGATGGGGTTGTCATCCTCTTAAACACTATCAGGCACCAAGCCAGAGGGGAAGATGATTAGAAGATTCTGTGCTGCTAAGATTTAGAAGTGACCCTTTTGCAAAGAATTCACTGGAGAGAACTACCTCCATGACCCTTACTGCAACTACAGAGTCTACAGGTGAGGCAACATCACATGCCCAAAAGGGGAAGCTGGAAATACTTGGCCAATTAATTCCCAATGGACTCAATGTCTATATCATCACTTTTGAACAAAGACATTTTTAAATAAGGAACGTTTTAAAAACTGAAATCACAAAGCCAAAAAACATAGATGGTTTAAAAAGACCAAATAATTTCTATATTATACAGGATGGGGTTGAATTCTATTAATTTAAATCATATAATGGAAATTAGTAGACTGAAGATCATATTGAAAGTATAACAACTGTAGATAACAAAATTAAAAGTTAAAAGTATTAAAATTAAATTAAATATTAACAGAAATGAGAACTGAGGAACAAGAAGTAAAAAAATATGAATGCATATTTTTCAAAGATAAAGCTAAAATATCCCAAGATCTTTTGGGATATGATGGGCAAAGAAGAAAGAAAACCAAAAAAAAAAAAAAACAACTTAATATATTGCATGGATGAAAGTTCACCAGAATGACTAAAAGATACTATATCAGGAAATAGAATCTTAAAGTTATCATTGATTAATATCATTAAAATCTCAACCTATAGAAAAAGTATTTAGGGAGGATTATCAAGAATATGTAGCCCATTCATTATAGAATTTAGAATAAATTTCTGCAAGTAAAGTCAATATAATTTTTAAAATGACTTCAAACCAATATCTATCTCTCCTCAAAATTAAAATGTAGCTCCTGGAAAAAAAGGAATGTGTTCCTAACAATTTAATTATTTACTAACATAGTGTTTCTGAGAAGTATAGCACTGACATTCTGCCGCTAAAATATCTGTGGCAGTAGTTAGACAATTTGCTAAAATGTCATCTTTTATGTTGTACAGTGCTTATAGTCCAATCCTAGATACAGCAACTATTTGTTCAACACTAGCTATTGGCCATGGTCTTCCTCTAATTCAGTTTATCTTCTTGTCCTTACCTTTCCATCAAGGTTGGTTGCTTTATCCCTCTTTATAAGGGTGAACTTGCCTACATGAAAATTGATGTTTAAATTTGAGTTCAGTTAGAACTCTCATAGAAAACAATGTTGTATCAAAGCCTATTACCTACCCCTGGTTTTCACAAGTAGCCTTCAGGCTGTAGAGATGTGTAAGAAGTTGACCTCTGCACTCTTCTACCTGGGCATTTCTTTCCCCAGGTTGTGAGATTTCCTTGCTAAACCTTATAACAAAAGAAGAACCTTGTATTGGGGAGTAGCAATGCCATCAGTTTCCAAAAAGCATCAGGGGAATGTGAACTTAAGTGAAATATTTAAAGTAGGCTAAGTTACAGCTTTGAGGCCATTTGATGGCCAGTGTTACTGCTCACTTTTATAGGTATTCTGGAATCTCTCCTTGCTCCAGCTGGACCCTCTGGGAATGGGTGGAGGGAATGACTGGATCACATATTATACTTGCTCCCCTCCTGTGGAAATGCTGTTTATGGCATTGTATCACAGCAAGATCATGTCTTCCAATATTTAAGAAGGTTATACAAGACTAGTCTATGAAACTTCTTACTCTGTGATAAATATGTTTTTAATTTTTTCTTTCTCACGAAATACAAATATAAAAAAGTTGTTCCATGACCTTGGTTTCATGAATAATTAATGTTTCTTCAAAGCAACTCATTTCCTTTTACCTTAGAGATGTTTATCGTATTTCCTTCTTTTGATTGGTTTCTAGAAAGCTTGGAGTCAAATAAGTGATCTACTTTTAGCAAGTATATAGGACCTTAGGGCAAATATTTTATATACTAATCTCACCCCTGGCTTAATTTTGCTTTTCTCTTTTTTTTTCCCTTTTCCTTGACTTCCTTACACGTTTGAAATTCATGGTGTTTTGCATGTATGTTTACAATTCCAATAAATTATTTTTGTTAAAACTCAGAGCATCTATAAATAAATAACTAAAAACTCAACATTAAGGAATTAATTTGAAAAGGAACTTACATCAGTGTTCATATGGCTTATTTGTTGAAAAGGTGAGATAGAATTATTAGATAAGTCACTGAAAATGAAGAAGATAATTTTGTACAATGCTATAGGTCAACTAATAAAGACATAAGCCAGCATTACAAATGGAGATACAAATCATCATGTATAGGCTGAAGAACAACACTTAGGGTTCATGGTTTCACAAAGAGACAGAGATGAGCTGCTGGTACTATCAATCTTCAACCTCCCCCCCCCCACTCCCATGTTGGAGAACCTGACTTTGAAAGCTTGAACAAGAGAGAGTATTCATGTGTATATAAGGTACTGATGAAAGATACAGGCTTAGCCTGAAAGATCCTCCAAACACCTTTATTCCAAAACTTGTAAAATGAAAGTAAGAGTCTAAAGCAATAGAAAAACATAAAGCACATGTCTTCTGAATTAACTCAAATTTCAGGAATAATTATATTCATCATATATAACACATTTATATATATATATATATTCAATAATACCATTCATAAATAAATCCACTGACTTTCAATTATGGGTGAATTTGTGTGTTTCTATCACTCACTAAGTGTGGACTAGAAACATCTTCCAAGTCTGTTCACTCACAGCCTAAAATCTAGAGGGCTTAATCACAAATGTCATTTCTATGAATTTTAAGATTTTACTTGCAATAAGAAAAATCACATTTAATACATAAGCAGTAATATCATATGGCAAAACACACGAAGAAACCACCAACTTTGTGATCTAACAATTTGGCATGAAGGCTAGCCAATGTGAAAATCAGAGAAAGTAACTTTTACCCAAATCGTTAACATGTCAAAGAAATCTGTGGTTTACCATTTTCATAATTTATCATTTGTAGTTTTAATAATCTACTTTGACAAGTAACTATGTCTTGGAATTATAGCAGCAAATGATCCAGGTGCAGGGCTTCCAGGAAAGAGCTACCTTAGAAGCCTCCCACCCTCACCTCCACCCCAGCCAGGACAAGCAGGGGTCTTGGGTTCCTTAGTGGAGCAGTGCTGAGGTGCCTGTGAGCTGGAGTGCAACTCCCTGAGCTGAAACATTTTTTCTGAAGAATAGGGGTTTTTAAAGTACTAAATGACATGATGTATGTAATGAAAATAGCAACTGAATAAGCCTTTGAGCATTTTTAGGTAAAATGCTTACCATATTATATTTTTAAGTGAGCAATTTTAAGCTTAATAATTTGTTTATTTTTTGTCTATGCCAACTTTGTTTAAATTAACTTATATAAAATGTTCCTTTCTTTAATACAGTTTATAAAAGAGTATTGTATTAGATTCTTTGTAGCTAGTTCAGCTTTTAAATAATGTAATAATACAAGATCATGAATTTATCAAATATTCTTAAGCAAATAGAAATATCTTCACAGTTAAATTTGAAAATTACAGAGAACACAAAAAAGATTGATAGCAAATAAATGTATGACATCTTTTATAACTCTTCTTTATTGAAAACTGTATCATTCAATCCGTAAAATGGTTTTAGAAAACCACTCTTTCAAGTTAAACCTGATCAGTGGGGATGTTTTACTTCCATTAATAAATCGAATGACCTGTTTTAATTAAAAACTCATGCTATTTTCAAAATAATGCTGAAGAGTAGATTTATGATCAATTGCAACTGCCAGATGGGAGATTTTCATAAGCTGTTTTTAATATTTCATTTTCATGAGCACATCACTTAAATATGCTGCCTACAAATCTCAAATACAAATGCTATTCAATCACAGTATTAAAACAATGCAATAACTTAAGTACTTTTTTGTAATTTTTGTTTATAGACTTTAATATAAGGCATGAAATTCAATAATAGAATTAGCAAAAACCCTTTATCAAATTACTTTAAGTAAAGCATATAGCAAGCACATTGATAAGTAATTATGAGGTACCTGGTTAATATTTTAAAGTTGGGCCAAGATGATAATTTGACAATGCCACTGATGACTAAAACGAAAAAAGTTATCTGTGTAATTTCCATAATATTTTTATTTATATTAAGTGTTATGAAATTAAGCTTTACTGATGTTTGTTTTAGATGTGTTAGAATTAATATGAAGGAGTCAAGGAAAAGAATTGTTTTACTTTTGACTAAAAATTATAATTTACATTTTTTTCTTTTTTTTATTTGATGAATATAAATTTCCAAAGTACAGAATATGGATTACAATGGCTTCCCCCCCATAACGTCCCTCCAACCCACAACCCTCCCCTTATCCACTCCCTCTCCCCTTCCATTCACATCAAGATTCATTTTCCATTCTCTTTATATACAGAAGATCAGTTTAGCATACATTAAGTAAAGATTTCAACAGTTTGCTCCCACACAGAAACATAAAGTGAAAAATACTGTTTGAGTACTTGTTATAGCATTAAATCTCAATGTACAGCACACTAAGGACAAAGATCCTACATGAGGAGTAAGTGCACAGTGACTCCTGTTGTTGACTTAACAAATTGACACTCTTGTTTATGGCATCAGTAATCATCCTAGGCTCTTGTCATGAGCTGCCAAAGCTATGGAAGCCCCCTGAGTTCACTGACTCTGATCATGTTTATACAAGGCCATGGTCAAAGTGGAAGTTCTCTCCTCCCTTCAGAGAAAGGTACCTCCTTCTTTGATGACCCATTCTTTCCACTGGGATCTCATTCGTGGAGATCTTTCATTTAGGTTTTTATTTCCCCCAGAGTGTCTTGGCTTTCCACGCCTGAAACACTCTCATGGGCATTTCAGCCGGATTCGCATGCCTTAAGGGCTGATTCTGAGGCCAGAGTGCTGTTAGGACATTTGCCATTCTATGGGTCTGCTGTGTATCTCGCTTCCCATGTTGGATCGTTCTCTCCCTTTTTGATTCTATCAGCTAGTATTTGCAGACACTAGTGTTGTTTATGTGATCCCTTTGGTTCTTAGTCCTATCATTATGATCAATTGTGAACAGAAATTGATCACTGGGACTAGTGAGATGGCATTGGTACATGCCACCTCGATGGGATTGAATTCGAATCCCCTGGTATGTTTCTAACTCTACTGTTTGAGGTAAGTCAGCTTGAGCATGTCCTGAATTGCACCTCTCTTCCCTCTCTTATTCCCACTCTTATATTTAACAGCAATCACTTTTCAGTTAAGTTTCAGCACTTAAGAATAACTGTGTATTGATTACAGTATTCAACCAAAAGTATTAAGTAGAACAAACAAAAAAAATACTAAGAGTGATAACATATTAAGGTGCTCATCAACAGTCAGGGTGAGGGCTGATCAAGTCACCGTTTCTCCTAGTGTTCATTTCACTTTAACAGGTTTCCTTTTTGGTGCTCAGTTAGTTGTCACCTATCAAGGAGAACAAGTGGTATTTGTCCCTTTGAGATTGGCTTATTTCACCCAACATAATGTTTTCCAAATTCCTAACAGGGATCACTTTTCAGTTAAAATTTAAACACCTAGGAACAATTGTGTGTTAATTACAGAGTTCAACCAATGGTACTAGAACAAAAAAAAAAATACTAAAATGGACAAAATATTATGATTCTAGAAACATCTCAATGATTTAAGGAAGTCTCTTACCAATTTTATAAGTAAGAAAACTGAAGCAAGGAACCAGAAGCTTCTTCCTGGTCTCCCACATGGATGCAGGAGCCCCAGTACTTGGACCATCTTCCACGGCTTTCCTAGGCTCATTAGCAAGGAGCTGCATCAGAAGTGAAGTACTTAGGGTTTGAACTGGCTCCCATATGAGATGTCAACAGTTCAGGTGTGGCTTAGCCTTCAATGCCACAGAGCTAACCCTTGAACTTATGTTATTAACAACATCCCTAGGGTTGGGAGGGAGGATAGGGTGAGAAATATCATTATGCTCTTAAATCTGTATATATCAAATACATGAAATGTGCTCATCTTATAAAAAATTTAAAAAAAATTGAAAAGTATGCCCTAGTACAGAGGATCTCTTTCCCTGAGTGGTCCTGAGGGGCCAGCTGATGCAATGCAATTGTCTGGGGTTAAGAACTCTCCATGGGATTTGACCAATAAGGACTTTGAGATGGGGGGGGTATCTAGGGAAACATTTTTTTCTAATTTCTCTCCACAAGATGCGATTCATTCTTTTCACACTTCTAGAAAATCTGTGTATTGAGTGAACACACCTGCTAAACCACCTGCAGTATTTCTTAGTAACTCATGCAATAGTGACAAATGTTGGATCACAAGGTATTAAATTGCTCTACAAATTTCCTGGCCTAGCTTCTGTTTTTTTCTCCTGACTTCAATGAACTTGCAGTTTTCAAATACAATTCTACTACCATAATCCTTATCTTAGGATCTTCCTTTTAAATGACTGAGCTAACTCATCTCATTTGTCTTGTTGTTTTTCAAGCTTCCTCTATTGTATGTTTTTTAAGACTTTTTTTTATTTAAAAGGCAAGGTTACAGAGAGATATAGGGAGAGATACAGTGAGAGAGAGAGAGAGAGAGAGAGAGATCTTTAATCAACTAGTTTATTCCCCAACTGGACACAACATCTGGGGCTGGGCCAGGTAAAAGCCAGGAGCTGAGAGCTTCATCCAGGTCTACCATGGAGGTTCAGGACTCCAAGGACTTGGATCATCTTCCTCTGCTTCCCCAGACCTATTAGCAGTGTGCTGGATCAGAAGTAGAGCAGCTGGGACATGAACCAGCGCGTATATTGGATGCCTGCATTACAGGTAGCAGTTTAACCAATTGTGGCACAGCACCAGCCCCTGCCTTATGTTTTTTTGTACCCTCAATACCCAGCCTGTCAAATCTTCATCCAAATTTCTACAGCAATATGGCCTGTAGCAATGTCCCATAATATTTTTGAGAATAATTATTATAATCTTATGCTACAAAGGTAAAGTATGCTACAATGTAAATATGAGTAGTGAATTCTGTATTTGTAAAGCATTTACAGTTATTCCTTGTAATCATTTGGATCAGTGTAGAGAAGTTCAAGATCTAAATTTTTTTTAAGGGAAAAGGTTTATTGATGGGGAAACCCAATAGACCAGAGGGAAGGGGCGAAGAAGGAAAAGAGGGAGAAGAAGAGGGAGAAGGATAGCATAAGAGAGAAATCAGGAGAGAGAGCGAGAGAGAGATCAAAAAACAGAGAGAAAGTGCCACATGTTCAGGAATAGGTCCTCTTAAAACTTTGTGGAGGGGGGCAGGGAAGTAGGATCAGCAAATTCCACTAGGATGGGGGTGGAGCTGAACACCTGTGGTTGTGCTATGGGGTCACCTGGTTTCTAGCCATGGTGGGAGGGGCCAGAGCCTAGGATGGTGTCAGGGTATAGATCACACCATAGATACGACTGCGCCATTTTACTAACATTCCCCCCTTTTGTTTTTTTATAAACTAAGAGTTGTATGGGATCACATAAGCCCCAAAAGTCCAGGAAGGGTAGAGGGATGATGATCTGCCTTTAGAGCTACTTCCTGCTGACATGGGATGCTGTCTTAAGCTTCTGTCTCCTGGGTGGGGAGCCAAGCATATACCTGTAGCAGCATTTGATTGACCACTTGGTTGCTGAAGGCCTTGGTTCGTTCCATTATCACCTACTGTAAACACTTAAACATACATAGTAGTATAAAAGACAGGGTGAGAATAGCAACCAATGATCCTAAGAGTGGCATTAACCAAGCAATGAGAGGATTTCATAAAGGAGAGGAAATGGGAGGGGGTCTGGACCCTTGTGGAGATTGATGGATGTGGTTTGAAACTGATCCCAATCAAGGCTGGGAGAGAGGACCGCTTGTCTCTTGCAGGTAGAGGGGTTTGTCTGTAGAGAAATTCTGAACAATCATACAACATTAAGTGGGGAAGAGAACCATCAGTATACGCAGGTCGGGAGTAGAGCCATTGATTTTAGAGTAGAGGCTATGATTACAAAGGAATGAGGTCCAAGTGGGCTAGACAAGGTCTAGAAAAAAGGACAGAGTCATTATTAGAGGACCTAAGAAAGTTGTTGTCTAAACACAAATAAGTTTTCCGATTGAGAGGCAAATAGAACATGACAGAAGGGGCCTGATAATAACCAGGTTGGCTTTAAGGACTTGTCAGTTATAAGGCCCAGGCCTGGCCGGCGCTGTGGCTCACTAGGCTAATCCTCCATCTTGTGGCGCCGGCACACCAGGTTCTAGTCCCGGCCGGGGCGCCGGATTCTGTCCCGGTTGCTCCTCTTCCAGGCCAGCTCTGCTGTGGCCCAGGAGTGCAGTGGAGGATGGCCCAAGTACTTGGACCCTGCACCCCATGGGAGACCAGGAGAAGTACCTGGCTCCTGCCATCGGATCAGCGCGGTGTGCCGGCCGTGGCGGCCATTGGCGGGTGAACCAATGGCAAAGGAAGACCTTTCTCTCTCTCTCTCTCTCACTGTCCACTCTGCCTGTCAAAATAAATAAATAAATAAATAAATAAGGCCCAGGCCTATCCATCTCTTCACAAGGGGTACATCATAAGGGAGGTGTGAACCTCCTTGGGAAGGCACCCTGTTGACTTCCATTACTTAGCTGGCCTGGGAGGAGAGCTGGCCAGGTAAAGATAGGTAGCATCTCTAACAGGAAATTAACAGTTCTGCCGGTAATCTTGTTGACCCTACTTGGCTGTCCCTTCCACAGCAGTGGTTAATTTGGAAGCTGGGTTGAGTGAAGAGTTTTTCAGCTTAGAGCCAGCAAGATCTGTGGTTCTGACCTGGGCATCCTTCAACTCCAGGGCATTAAACTCTTGAACGTAAACTCTCCTATATAGCGCCCAGTTTAAGAGGCTACAAATTATGAAAAAAAAGATAACTGGACCATGAGAAACATGTGATTGTATAGTTATATTAAGTGTGTCAGCTATTATGAGTGATACGTAGCATAGATTATTACAGGAGTCCTTACCACGTCTCTCAAATATATAGCATTTAGAAAGCTAAATAAAAATTCAGGTAGAATTGAAGGCAAATATTATTACATATTTGAGCCTCATATTTTATTTAATTACTACTCTCTTTCTTTCTATTTACTTTTACTCAGCACTCAGCCCTCATCTAAGTAGTCACATCCTTTGAAGTTCAAACGCTTACCATTATTTCTACCCTGGGGAAGTTTTAAAATGAATTATCTCTTCTTAGCATGTAGTCGAACATAGGAAAGCTTCAAGAGTGTACAACACAGTAACAGCAATATAATTTCAATATGTTGTTTAAATTCCATGAAGATCAGAAATAACTGTATTCAAATTTTAGATGAGACTTATTTCAAGGTCAAAAATTGGCGGTATGGATATTTCCAGGAATGTTAATCATCTTTCACCAGCTCAGATGGTAACCAGATTCTACCATTTAAAAATGGAAAGAAAATAATACCATCATAATTTCTCTTGTTTATCAGGTCATCTGGTGTTTTAACAATGTTTACCTCCATTGCCTACAGAGAAAACAGAGGCTTAGAAGTTTGAACTTGGCACAGAATTGCATTGTTCATCGGTCTCTGGGATAAAATTCAAAGTCAGATTTTATATCCAAGTTTACATAAAAGATTAAAGTTGTTCATTAACATTTGTAGGCTGAAATGCTTCTGAAAATACAAAAGTACCTACATTATTTTGCTAAGGTGTACTCTTGCGATAAGTAATGCAATACGAAGAACATTGAATTAATACTTTATTAAATTAAATCTCTCTAATCTGAAAGAATAACTTTTTGCATGCAACTTTAAGTAATGCATGACTTTCTCATTGAAAGATTTTGGAATACTTAATGAAGTAGCAGATGTTATCTCAACGAACACAAAATATAAGAGCATTCTTCCTTCACTGGGCACTTGGCAACTTCTAAAGGAAATCAGGCAGCTGGGTCACAGCATAATAAATTATTTAAAACTCAAATATACTCACCTCATGCCATGTGCAGAAACAAATTCCAGCTACATGAAAAAGCTTGATCATTTGGTAAGTCAAAGCAAAACATGAGGAAAATTATATGGGTATTTATCATACCTCTGATGACTGGTATCTATGCTTTGCATATGTAAAGAATACACAAAGGAAAATATAAATAAATGTTACTATAAATTTCAAAATGTGAATGTAAAAAACAAAAAGTTTGAACTATCTGATTTGTTTTTTCAGCAAATATGATTTTGCAATAAAACTTGGTTAGACTTTTAAGTGTAAACAAAATAATCAATCCTCTGTTAGAGAATTCATTAAAAATATGAAAGGTCAATGGTCAAAGCTTAAACAGATAATCAACATTTCAAAAATTGTTATCAAATATATATTTTGAAATATTCAAACATTTTAGTAGCCAGAAAATGTAAGCTGAAATGAAAATCTTCTGACACGTGGGACAAAAAAAAAAAAAAAACTAAGTAAGTAAAAAGATGTCCACAGTGCTAGGAGAAATGCGATGTATTCACTCTCCCTTTTATTCCTGATGTCAACAAATAGTAGTACAATTCTTATAGAAAAAAGGTTGCCAAATATATTATCAAAGACATTCCCAGTCCCAGGAATCAGCCAAAGGAAACCAGCCAAAGTACAGAAAAATTTAAATACACTAAGGCATAACATTGCACTAAGAAAATAAGAAGCAATCCAACTTGCTATACTAGGGAACAGTTTTAGAACGTCATCACTGATCCAGTGGATAAAATATCTGGCTGTTTTTACAGTATTAAATGTAAAGACTTTTGAAGAATAAAAATCATTCCTTGAAATAAGTACTTCTTGAAACAAAATATGTGGATCTGCTTGGTCTTGAGTACATTTTTTAAGCCTTTTTAAATAATTGGAAAAAAGTACACTAAAAACATAATAATAGTTAGATTCATAAATATACTTTTAATATTTGTCCTACTTTTTCAAATTTTCTCTGAGGTGGATTTGTAACATCTAAATTTTGTAAAGAGGTTACACGTTGAACCCATGTTAGAAACTGTTAGTCTCAAGCATGAAGATGATCAAGATAAATAGGTGACACAATAAAGGTCAAAGTGTAAACAATATAGGGAAATGACATATGACTTTTTAACTAAAATCAATAACAAGTGTTTTGTAAGGATTGCCATTCATCAGGGGGATTCACAAGCAGTTGACTTCAGTTGGATGTGTGCATATGATAAGCAGACGAATTATTTAAATTCAAGAACATAATTAGGCCTAACCTTAAAATTTAGCAAATATCAATATCAATCAAACAAAGCAGTGTGATGCAAGCAGTTGCAGGTAACTAATACTTACTATCGTAAATGATTTATCTTAAATTTACCTATACAATCCAGTAGCTCATAAAATGTGTCCCCAATTTTTGAATAAATTATTTTCAATAAAGAAATTGAGAAGTTAATTTGTCTAGCAAGAGAGAGAGAATAGCTATAAGAAGAAAAGCAGGAATGACAAACATACAAATAGAAAAATAAATATCCCTTCTATGCCTTTGCAGTTTTTACATAGTCTCACTCCTCCAAGTGTTTGTGCAAATGTTTCTTGGTATTAAATTCCTGGAAACAGCTATCTTTAATGTGAACCTGCACAACCCTGTACTTTAAAATACACTCAGAATGTGAAAGTGGAATTGAATTGAACTTGTTGATCTGATTTGATAAATCTTATAGACAAAAGAATGTGAAAATGACTGATATTAGGTTTTTTAAATGTTCATTTTCCTTTACATAAAAGCCAAATGCTTACTGGGACTCAAATGACATCTTTGAAAGCTGGGAGTCATCTGAGTCATTAGTGTTGAGATCTGCTCGCCCGTTCACTTTGCCTGCTCCTGTTGCCATCAGGAGACTACCAGTAATAGCTACCATTTATTGAGCCGTGTGCTTCCCCTGTGCCAGGCACTTTGCATCTTTTATCTCATTTATCTCTAACAACAACCATGTGAGGTCCAGACAATGGTTCCTGGAGGGCTACAAGCAGCTCTTGAAATGCACTAGCAGCTACCCTTGCCTCTATCTGCTCATAAAACTAATTGGACCAGTTCTCAGAAATGCTGTGTGGAAACAAATTTTAAGGATTTATGGTCTGCACTGTGGTCTTCTCACGCCTCCTCTGACAAGGGATCTAAGAAAAGGCACAAAACCAGAAACGAGAAGTAGATTGTTGTAGCAGAAAGAAAATAAGCCTGAAAGCCATCAGTAGACCTAGCGACTTTCATGCCCCCGTGGTTCATAGATTGGCTGGTTGATTTTAGTTAAATAATTCAAACTTTTCACATCTCCAAGCCATAGGGACCTTATGTTCACAAACCAGCATGAGCGCCACTTTGGTCAAGGCTTTTTAAATTGTCAGTAACAGAAATTATACTAGACATTCTCAGGCAAAAATGAATTTACCAGAATTAACAGAGATGTTTCTGAAAGTGCAATTAAATTTTCTCTGAAATTTGAACCAGAAACTGGTGTTATAAGGAAACTGAGTAACTCATTTTAGGGGGAGAATAGGAAAACTCTACAGGAGGCCTGAATTCAAACACCAATTCCACCATTCACCATTTGTGTCATCATTTAATCCTTTGGGAATGTAATAGTAGTGCATAATACTGGCATGGCCTAAAGTAGGCACTCAATAACTAGAAGCTATTTTATCATCATTCTGTCATCAGGAATAATTCAATAATAACCAGTGACATATCTACCCCCACACAGTTAAGAGAATATATTTGTAAATAGTTGTGTATGCAGAGGCAGGAAAGATAAATTATTGATAACCCAAGCACTGGAGTCAGTTTGCTTATATACCAATTACAATTCAAGCACCTGTTAGCTATGTGAACTTAAGAAAAAAAATATGGATCATAATAAAGCAAAGTGAAAATTAAGTGAGATACTATGCATACCTATGGTGGGGTCCTGTTGATTAGTAAATGTTCTATGAGTATACACTGCAAAATCTTGTTTTTTAAAAAATTATGTATTTAGGATTAAAAATAGTCTAAGTAAACCAAAGGAATAGAAAATCTGAAATTAATATGAAATCAATTACAAGAATACCACAAAAATGGGATATACACTGGGAAAACCCAACCAAACTTTATTTCTAGTCAATTCTCAGTGATGCTGTTTGCTCTTCCCTCTTCTTCCTTTCAAAGTCATCAGGAATGAAGAAGGGATTTATATGATGTCATTTAAATAGCTTTCTACTTATGCCTCTATTATTTACAATTTTGAATAACATGTACTCTTTGAATATTTTCATGAAGTGAAATGAAATACTTCAATATATGCACACATATAAATCAATCAAGCTGGGCAAGCAGACTTACATTCTTCTTATCCATTGTGATTTGGGAGCCTACTAACTCTTATTCTCCATCTCTTATCCAACCTTCTCTGTCTCCCTTCCTTTTACCCTGTGAAACCTCTGGTAATAACCATTCTAAGTTCTTGGTCCAAGTGAATGATCTTTCTGATATGTTGTTAAATTCTATGGACAGAAAATCAACAAAGAAACAACAGAGATAATTGACACTATGGAACAAATGGACCTACTTGATATATACAGAACTTTTTATACCAGAGTTGCAGAATACACATTAATCTCAGCAGTGCATGAAATTTTCTCTAGGATAGACCATCTACTAGGCCATAAAGCAAGTCTCAGAAAATTCAAAAAAAACAAAATCATGCCAGCACCTTCTCTGATCACAATGGACTAAGCTCAAAACAAACAACTCAAGAATCTCAAGAATATATGCAAACACATGGAGACTGAACAACATGCTCCTAAACAAACAGTTGGTCATAGAAAAAATCAAAAGAGAAAAAAAAATTCTTGAAGAAAATAAAGATAACAATACGTCATACTAAAGCATGGGATACCGCAAAAGCAGTGTTAAGAGGGAAGTTTATAGCAATTGGAGCCTACATCAAGAAACTGGAAAGCCACCAAATAAATGAGCTCTCAATGCATTTAAGGACTTAGGACATAAACAACAAACCAAACCCCAAATTAGGACGAAGAAAGAAATAATTAAAATTAGATAAGAAATAAGCAAAATTGAAACAAAAAATACAAAAGATCAGCAAAATGATGAACTGGTTTTTGTAAAATAACCAAAATTGATACACCATTGGCCCAATGAACCAATGTGTGAGGGGGAGACCCAAATCAATAAGATGAAAACAAAAATATAACAACAGATACCACAGAAATAAAAAGAATCATCTGGAATTAATAATAAAAAAAAAAACCTGTATGCCGGGGCTGGTGCTGTGGCACAGCATGTTAACAACCTGGCCTGAAGCGCCAGCATCCCATATGGGCGATGGTTCTAGTCCCGGCTGCTCCTCTTCTGATCCAGCTCTCTACTATGGCCTGGGAAAACAGTAGAAGATGGCTCAAGTCTTTGGGCCCCTGCACCCACATGGGAGACCCAGAAGAAGCTCCTGGCTCATGGCTTCAGATCAGCGGAGCTTCAGCCATTGTGGCCAATTGGGGAGTGAACCATCAGATGGAAGATCTCTCTCTCTCTCTGCCTCTCTTCTCTCTGTGTAACTCTCTGTCTTTTGAATAAATAAATAAACGTTAAAAAAACTGAATGCCAGCAAACTGGGGAACCTAGAAGAAATGGATAGATTCCTGGACACATATAACCTACCTAAATTGAGTCATGAAGACATAAAACACCTAAACAGATCAATAACCACGATGGTGATTAAATCAGTAATAAAAACCCTTCCAACAAAGGAAAGCCCAGGTTCTGATGGCTTCACTGTTGAATTCTACCAGACACTTAAACAAGAATTCATTCCAATTCTTCTCAAGCTATTTAAAATAATTGAAAGGGAGGGAATCTCCCCAAACTCCTTCTGTGAAGCCTGCATCACCTTACTTCCTAAGCCAGAAAAGGATAAAACAGAGAAATAGAATTATAGACCAATATCCCTGATGAACATAGATGCAAAAATACTCAACAAAATACCAGCCAATAGAATCCAACAACACTTCAAAAAGATGTTACCCAGAACAAGTGGGATTTATCCCTGGTATGCAGGGATAGTTCAACATTCAAAAAATCAAAAATGTGATACACCACATTAACAAACGGAAGAACAAAAATGATATGTTTATCTCAATAGATACAGAGAAGGCATTTGATAAAAATCAACACCCTCTGATTATGAAAACCTTAAGGAAATTGGTTATAGGAAGAACATTACTCAAGATAATCAAAGCAAATTATTTTTTTTAATTTATTTATTTGACAGGTGGAGTTGTAGACAGCGAGAGAGAGAGTAAAAGGTCTTCCTTCCATTGGTTCACTCCCCAAATGGCCACTACGGCTGGCACTGCACCAATCCTAAGCCAGGAGCCAGGTGCTTCTTCCTGGTCTCCCATGCGGGTGCAGGGGCCCAAGCACTTGGGCCATCCTCCACTGCCTTCCTGGACCACAGCAGAGAGCTGGACTGAAAGAGGGGCAACCAAGAACCCGGCACCCATATGGGATGCCGGCATCTCAGGTGGAAGATTAACCAAGTGAGCCATGGCATCAGCCCCTCAAAGCAAATTATAACAAACACACATCTTACAGAATGGGGAAAATTTGGAGGCATTCCCAGTAAGATCCAGAACTAACAAGCATGCCCACTTTCACCATTGCTATTTAATATAATCCTGAAAGTTTTATCCAGAGCCATCAAGCAAGAAAAAGAAATCAAAGAGATACAAATAGGGAAAGAGGAAGTCAAACTACCCCTATTTGCTGATGACATGATTCTATGTCTACTGAACACAAAAGACTCTGTGAAGAGACTACTGGGACTCATAAAAGAGTTTGTTAAAGTAGGAGGAAATAAAATCAACACACAAAAATGAATAGCCTTTATTTACACAGACAATGCCATAGCTGAGAAAGAACTTCTAAGATCAAGTCCATTCACAATAGCCACAAAAAGATTTAAGCATTTTGGAATAAGTTTAACCAGGAACATCAATGATGTTCAATCAATGATGAAAATTACAAAACATTAAAGAAAGAAATAGAAGGCATAAAAAAGTGGAAAAATCTTCCATGTTCATGGATTGGGAGACTCAACATCATCAAAATGTCCACACAACTGAAAACAGTTTACAGATTCAATGCTATCTCAATTAAAATACCAATAACATTCTTCTGAGACCTGGAAAAAGTGAAGTTAAACTTCACATGGAAACACAAGAGACCTTGAATAGCTAAAGCAATATTAAACAATAAAAACAAACCTGGAGGCATCACAATACCAGTTCTCAAGACATACCTCAAGGAAGTTATAATAAAAACAACCTGGTACTGGCACAAAAACAGACATGTATACTAATAAAGCAAAATACAACCTCCAGAAATTAAATCATGCATCTACAACAAACTTATCTTTGGCAAAGGAGAAAAGATCAACCAATAGAGCCAAGGCAGTCGCTTTAACAAATGGTGCTGGGAAAACTGGATCTCATTATGCAGAAGTATGAAACAGAACCTCTACCTTATACCTTACATAAAAATCCACTCAGAATGGACCATAGACCTAAATATATGATGTAATGCTATAAAATTACTAGGCAATATTAGGCAAACCCTACAAGGCATTGGCATAGGGGAAGACTTCTTAGAAAAGATCCCAGAAGCACAGTCCATCAAAGCCAAAATTAAGAAATAGGATTACATCAAACTGAGAAGCTTCTGTACTGCAAAGGAAACACTCAGCACAGTGAAGACGCAACCAACAGAATGGGAGAAAATATTTTCAAACTATACAACTGATAAAGGATTAACATCCAGAAACTACAAAGAACTCAAAAAACTCAACAACTACAAAGCAAACAACCCAGTCAAGAAAAGGGCAAAAGACCTGGAAAGATATTTTTCAAGAGAAGAAATTAAAATGGACAATAGACATAAAAAAATACTCAAGATCACTAGCCATCAGTGAAATGCAAATCAAAACCACAATGAGGTTTTGTCTCACCTCCATTAGAATGGCTCTCACACAGAAATCAAAGAACAACAAAAGCTAAGGAGGATATTGGGAGAAAGGTACCTTATTCCAGTGTTGGTGAAAATGTAAACTGGTACAGACACTGTGGAAGACAGTTTGGAGATATCTCAGAAAGCTGTATTCAATATAGACTTTCCATGTGACCCAGAAATCTCACTCTCAAGAATTTATCCAAAGGAAATGAAATCAGCAGATGAGAGAGTGATCTGTATCCCCATGGTCATTTCAGCTCAATTTACAATAGCTAAGATAAGGAATCAGCACAGTGTCCATCAGCTGAAGACTGGATAAATAAATTATGATATATATATATATATACACTATGGAATACTACATAACAGTAAAAAAATGAAATCCTGTAATTTGCAACAAAATGGATGCAACTTGAAGCCACTATACTTAATAAAATAAGCCAGTCACAAAAAGACAAATAAAAAGATCTATGATAACTAATAGCGTACTTAAGATATAATCTATAGGAGCAAAATTAACATTTTGAGATGCAGTGATTTTGAACAACCCTTGTCTTGACTGTCAAGGAACAATGTTTTACTTGTTTGATTTTTTCTTTTTTTTCTTAATGCTTTTTTTCTTCATACTGTTCAGTATGAATATACCCTATACTATATATAGTAAACCCTATACTATATATAGTATAACCCTATACTATACATAGTATAGGGTTAATCTTACAAGTATAAAATTAATTGAAAATTGTTCTCTGTAAAAAATAAGAATTGGAAAGGAAGAGGGAAGATGAAGAAAGGTGGGTGTATGGGTGGGAGGGACATGGAGGGGGAAGAATCACCATGTTCCCAAATTTGTATGCATGAAGTTGTGTTCCTTAAAAGAAAAAGAATGAAATCCTGATATTTGCAGATAAATGGAAGTCTTTGAAGACAAGAAAAATTAGGCTTCCTACATAGTCTAGTATAATATTAGCATTACCTGGAAATTTATCATTGATGCAAATGCTCTGGCTCCTCCTGAGACTCACTGGGTCAGAAGAACTTTGTTGCAGGCATGGAGTAGAGCACATTGTCCCTACATGTCCTCCATGTGACTCTGAGACACACTCAAGTTGGAAAATTACTTATGCACCTGAAGCAGTTGGGAACTTAAAAATATGTGTAAAAAAGGACTTCAAAAATTAAAATGGAATTAAAAGATAAATATCTTTTGGTACAAAAAATTGATATGCATGCAAAATTTTTTTCATAATATCCATTTTCCATGAACTTTTTCAGACTTCCCAAAATTAATATTGATACCAAGGTCCTATTCTTAAACAATTTCATCAAAAGCATAGAGATTGGAACAGAAAAATAACATTATATCTTCAAAATATGATAAAAGCGTTTCCCTGTAGTCAGAGTTAGAATTGCTCCCATTGTCCATCTCCACTGTTGTGATGCAAATGGTTCAGTGGCACCACTAAGCTTCTCTGAAGGGCACTGAGACAGGCAAGCTCCAATCATCACATTATACAAACTTTAACATTTAATATCTCCTCTTTCCCCAACTCAGGTTGCACAGCCACACGATCCTTTAGATTAACTCTTAGATCTTTCATTCCTATTGATAAAATTCTCAGTCATCCCAAAGGAACTCTATTAAAAGTAAAATTTTATAGATTACCCAAATGCCATTTAAGGCATTAGATCAAATGATGTGTGTAAGGACTGGGGAAAGAAAGAGAAGGAAGACTTTCCACTATTTCTTCTATTTCTTTGTGATTTTCCTAGCATAATGGACACCTTGCCTACTGGTTAAGGCACAAGTTAAAATGCATGTATCCCACATGGAAATAACTGAGTCTATTACATGGCTCATACTCCTGATTCCAGCTTCCTGATAATATGGTGGAAAGCAGAAGTGATGACTCAAATAATCGGGTTCACACAATCCATGTGGGCGATCTGGATTGAGTTCTCAGCTTCCAAGTTTGGCCTCTTCCTGCACCCGTGGCCTACTGCACTTCAGAAAATTTGAGGAGTGAACCAATGAATAGGAACTCTCTGTCTCTTGTTTCTGTCTCTCCACCTCACAAATAAGAAAAAAAATTAATAAATGACGGCTATTTTTCAGCCAAGATGAAGTACAGAGCATTGATTATGATATTGTATTGCATGGCATACCTTAATAGTATGTTCAATACTTTTGGCACCTCCTAGAATTAATGGGACTAACTCTGTATTTCATGAATCAGCCACTCAACAGCAGCAAAGGTGCTAATTGGCACATATAATAGGAACAAAAATACAACCCAAAAATGTATTTGGAGGAAGTATGACAGAAATGCATTGATGATATGGTCCAGAATGGTTAGGCTTCTTTTAGAGAGTGCAACAAAATAAAGTCATTTTAATGGAACCATGTCAAAGAACCTGTGTCGCTGCTTTGAAAACAAATGGGTTGGCTTCCTGTCAACATTTCCAGGGCTTCACAGCAGGGGGTCATTACCCTTTGACAAAGCTCAGTTACACAGACATTATCTCCAATTAACAGTTGTAACTATGATTTCTCTTTTATTGAAGGTGTTATGTTTTAAATAAATAACAGAATAATAAATAACTTACAGAAGTTATTTAGTAATCTAAAGACATTGACCAGGTCTGACAATTGCATGTACTCCTGCACACACACAGATACACAAAGATATACGCATAAACAAACATAGAGAGAGAGAGAGACATACACACAGACACACACACACGCAGACATACACATACTGACATACACACACAAAAGACAAACACACACATCTCAGTCAATAGAATACCTTTAATGTCCTTGAACTTTTTTAAGCTACAGCAGACAAACATTCCAATCTTAACCTAAACAGCTTTCAATGACAACTTTCTTCTCATCAAAAATAAAAAAAGCAAAATACATCTCTCCTCATGTTGATATAGCCAAGCCATTCTGAGCATTTCAAATCTTCAAAATAAAGTAAGTACAAATGAAACATTTATCAATTATAATGCATTATGTTTTCTGTCTCATTTTAGAAGGTATTATGGTAATAATTCTGGATGATGGCCAGAAGCTCAGAGGAGAATTTTTAACACTCTCTCAATAGACACATTTACAGCTTTTAACTATACAGAGTACTGGTCTTATCAGCACATAGCAGAGAAATGATTAAAATATCCCTGCAAACTCAAGCTTGAGTTGTCTTTAGGTGGGAATGAAGCATCAGTCTATGCTGAAACCTCCAATTATATAAGATAGGGAGTCACAGAAAGACATCAGATTTGTACACTGTCAGTCTACACGACAGATGGTGGTGTCTGGCAGTGCCTATTTTATAACAGAAAATATTATTATAAAAATATCTACAAAGCCATTTTTAGTTCTTTTACTTAATATGTGGAAAATTACAGATTTATATAGAAATTAGATTATTAATACTTAATAGTAAATAACAATAGTTTTCTTTGCAGTCTATGCATTAACTATGTCGTCATTTCTTAGAAAACTTTTTTATAATTAGAATCATCTAGTATTTTCTGTGTGTGTGTGTGTGTATCATCTGTTTAAGTTGAGCCTAAATCTATATGTTTTCATACAACAGTTAAATCACACTGTAGTGTGTGGTGGTGTGCTATAAATCACATTTTAGCCTTCCCCTCTGTTATTACAAAAGAATTGCCTTTATCTCAAAGGAGATATTTTCTTATAGATGAAGTTTCTTGAAGGTAGAATTCTCTGGAGGGCCACACTTTTGAGTGGCATGTTCTTAAGCATATTGCATTATGTGTCAGTATAATTAGCATATTCTTCTGGATTGTAAAAAGTAACAATAGCTGACAGCTGAATATGTAGGGAAATGGTCTGTAATATTATCTAAGAACTAGGAAATCTAGTCCTCATGTGATACAACCAGTAGCACAGTTTTTGTGATCCTGTTTTGAAAATGAATGGAGGAGGTTTAGACTCCCAGGTGGTGAGACCATTCCTATCTCATGCTCAGACACTGTTCAGTGTTGATAGTTTAGGGAGCAAAGCAAACCCAGGGGGTGGCTGAGAAAGAGCAAGCAGAAATGGAAATATCCCTGCCTGATTTTGGCAAAATACATAAAATGTATCAATATGATGATGGAAATGTCCCTAAAAATTTTAAAGAATCTTACTAGCTGGAAAAGGGTCTCTGTTCTCAGAAACATTATATTGCGGCATAGTGTATTCTCAGACTGCCAAAGAACCGTAAGTATGGTTCTACCACACCAGCTAGGGTATGGACGCAGTAAGAACCTTGCAAAAACTTTTAGGTTGGGGGAAAATCAACAACACCAACAGCAAGAGCAAAATAACCAAAGCCAAAAATAGTATTTTAGAGAAATATACAAGTTGGAAAACATCCTCTTAATATATTACTGATGGAGTTTTTAAGGAGTTGAAAGGTTACTAGGGTAGCCCATGGGACAGTATGCTGTTTGCATTACCTGGTGTATACCCATTATTTTGATATACTTGTTCCATGACAGGAATGGAAATACATGAAATTCTTTCCATGGCTAGCTTTTTTTTTTTTTTTTTGACAGGCAGAGTGGAGAGAGAAAGACAGAGAGAAAGGCCTTCCTTTTTCCGTTGGTTCACCCTCCAATGGCCACCATGGCTGGTGCGCTGCGGCCGGCGCACCACGCTGATCCGAAGGCAGGAGCCAGGTGCTTCTGGTCTCCCATGGGGTGCAGGGCCCAAGGACTCGGGCCATCCTCCATTGCACTCCTGGGCCACAGCAGAGATCTGGCCTGGAAGAGGAGCAACCGGGACAGAATCCGGCACCCCGACCGGGACTAGAACCTGGTGTGCTGGTGCTGCTAGGCGGAGGATTAGCCTATTGAGCTGCCACGCCGGCCTAGCTTTTTCTTGTCCTAAATTTCTTGCTGGAGCCCTGGCATAGGAAGAAAGCACTGCAGCTTGCTCTTAAAAGCTTCTCCTCTACAGAACTACGATGTGGACCTACAGACATGTTATTCATTGAAATATATCACACTCCCATTCTCCAAACTCCCACAGGCAGCCTTGATAAATCCCTATAGTTCAGACTGGCCACAGCGAAGAACCCAGGGAGTTGTATATTAAAAGTTTAATTTTTCCTTTAAATGTACAAATTGATGTAATACCACCACACAGACTAGACCATGTATGATCATTTGCCTTGAACCGGAAATGTGTATCCCAATCTCAGCTGCAACTTGATTTTATTCCCCCTACTAATGCTCAAAAACTATTTTCTGTGGCAGAGACTCTGACAGGAAAAATAATACACAAATGCACAAGTATTTTTGCCACAAATGCTTGCCTTTGGAGATAAAGAAGCATAACATAAAACGCTTCCATGAATTCCAGAGCATTAAATGTCCCATGCTTATATCAAAATCCCTCCATGAGAAACGCCCCCCACTTGACTGGATCTTCTCTTTGATAGTACAGAAATCTAGGTTTTTAAATCTGTATATTTTATAGATAAGAAGCCTTAAACATTCTAAAATTACAGAGAAGAGATTCAAGAAATATGTGGTAGAGAAGTCCAATGTAGCACCACAAACACCTAATCTGGACTATGTTAGATGAAGTCAGTTTAAATGAGTGGGTATCATGGTAGGCAGTGTAATGTGCAGCAGATATTTGGGACATTCTCCCCTTTTCTGAAGTAACAGGAGGTTGTTCTCAAAGATCATGAAACAAATGCCTTTGAGACGTCCTTTGGGATGGATTAACTCTGGATTGATCACCCATTAACACTAACTTATCATTTATTTCTTACTTAAAGTAAGTTACTGAAGTCCTCAATATGGAGGTCATATTGTACTAGACACCAGGAGTAACATAATTATTATCCACAAAGAGAAGAAATATGAAGTATGCATTAAAGTTGATCTGGGTAAATATTAAGGCATTCTCAGTTGGGTGATTTCTGATGCATTCAGTTCATATTACTCCAGAGTATTTCTGAAATGCATGGGCTTCTTGGTTGACTGCAGAGAGCAGCTCACCCTTGTTTTGCTGGAGTTATTCAAGGGAGATGCTAAACAAGATTGGTTATTCTAAATTCTTTGTTTAAGTAAGGATGCCCATATAAAGCATTGCAACCTGATCTCTGTGTGAACTTAGGCCCATACCTGTAGGAATCAGTTGTTTACTAGGAACTTCATGTTTAAATCATTCAGTGAACACAAAAAAAGATGGAACTCATTTTAATTTGAAGTACAGATGACAAGCCAAGAAGTGCACATGTATTAAATCAATGGCATATAAGTTCTTGAGTTGTTAGGTGACAGATACAAAGAGAGTGTAGGCGGTATAGCAACTAAATTATTCTGGGTGGAGCACCGTTCTATTTCTGATACTATGAACCTCTCTGTTACAACCTACATGAACTCCCATTCATTTTCATATCAAACTCATAAACCTTAGCTTGAGTGATAAAATTCAGAATTTGTGGTTTATTCATCAAGGAAAGCACCACTTACACATCTCTGTATACCACAGGATAGCGCAATGTGTTGAATTGTAAAGCATATAAAATAAATGCTTTGTAAAAAATGTCTTTTAGGTTCACACATTTAGCTTAGTGGTCAGAATGATGCCTGGAACACTCACATCCATATCCGAGTGCCTGGGTTCAAGTCCTAGCTCTGCTCCAGTTTCATAGGAGGCAGCAAGTGATGACTCGAATGGTTGAGTCCCTGTCACCATATGGGAGACCTAGATTAAATACCAGACTCTTAGTTTTAGACTGGCCCTGTTCCCAGTGTTGCAGGAACTGGGAAAATGAAATAGTGGATGGGGCATCTTTCTCCATCAGCCACTCTTCTCTCTCCCTCTCCATCTCATTACCTTTCAATAAATAAAATAAATGTATAAAGTTTAAAAATAATAAAGTACCCGACTTAAGAACACTTAGAGAATACATAGTAATAAACTTATTTTGGTAATGCTGAGTAATATATTTTTCTGAATTATTTAGTTTATAGAAAATTATTTAGTTTATAGAAAATTAACTAAAACCAACATTTTCATCAGTGTATAAGAACATGGTATTAGTCTCACTCTGGTTTGTAAAGGAAATTTTATACAAAAGATTATATATGGTCATTGGAAGTCATGTTAATTCTGCTAATGGGCCTATTGAAAGAAGAGTGAAACGTGTTTTTCTCTTATTAATAAGCTATTTTGCAGTTCAATCATATATATGTAATATTGATTTAGAGTCATACTGAGCTTAGGAAAATTGATAGATATATGCAAATATCATAATCAGTATATATGCTTTTTCAAAACTACCTGAAAACATAAGTCTACGATTGTATAGTTAATTTAATTTTATGCACTTATCTTTTTCATTAGTATCAAAGTTTACAAAATAGATTGCTCTGGACCCACACCCTATGGTTTTCTTTGTGGTTGTACCTCTCTCTACCCAGTCTTCTCACCAATCCCACGAAATGGACCTTAGTTAAAATATGTTATACATTACCCACAAGAGCCAAGAGACAGAATCTAAGTGCCATCAAGAAATGAATTAGAAAAGAAAACAATGTGGTATATACCCACTATGGAATACTGTCCATCCTTCAAAATAAGGAAACCCTTCGACTCACAGTGGATGGAACTGGAAGTCAGCTTAAGTGAAATAAGCCAGGATCACAAAGGCTAATTCTGCATGATCTAAAGGAGCCAGAGAGTAGAATGGTGGTTACCAGTGGGTAGTTGAGTGAAGAGATGGTTGTCAAAGGATACAAAAGTTTAGTTATGTAGGAGGAATGAGTCCAAAAAAACATTGTAGTTATAATTCGTAGCAACATATTGAGGTGGGTGTTTAGCCTAAAGGTTAATATGCCACATCCCTTATCAGAGTAACTGAGTTTGATATCTGAGTCCAATCCCTTAGTCCAGATTCCTGATAATGCAACTATCAGGAGGGGTCAGTGACGACCTAAGTAACTGGGTTCTTAATACCCATGTAGAGACTGGTTTGAATTCCCATCTTCCAGCTCTGGTCCAGGGTAGGGGAATGAACAAGCAGATGGAGTTCATGGTCTCTTTCTCTCCCTCTGCCTCCCAAATAGAAAAAAAAAAAAATTCTCAGAAAGAAAAAGCCAAAGTTAGAATTTGGGGGGACAGATTTTTAAGTGTCCTCACTTAAAAAAAATTAATAAATGATGTAATATACATGTTAATTAGCTTACTATAGCCATCCCACAATGTGTACATAATCAAAGCATGATGTACTTCATGTTAGATACAATTTTTATTTTTTAATTTAAAAATTAGTTAATAAAACATAATTCACCCCAGTTAATGCATAACATATAGTTAAATGTTAACATTTTTAGAGATTAATTTTATTTATTTGAAAGGCAGAGAGACAGAGACGGAGAAAGGAGATAGAAAAATCTTCCATCTGCAGATTCACCACCCAAATGGTTTCAACGGCTGGGGCTGGGCCAAGACGAAGCCAGGAGTCAGGAACTCCATCCAGGTTTCCCACGTGGGTGACAGAGACCCGAGTATTTGATCCACCTTTCATTGCCTCCCCAGAAACATTGGCATGGAGCTGGATTGGAAGCAGAGCAACCTGGACTCAGAGCAGTGCTCCAGTGTGGGTCATTGGAGCTGCAGGCTGTGATGTAACCCACTACAGCACAACACCAGCCTAAGAAGCTGTTCTTATGAAAATGTCTGCTCCAACACCACGTGTGAAGAGCCTCCTATGCCAGCCACAGTGCTGTAGCCTGCTCAATTCTCCTTTCATGTGACAATTTGCCACTGAGCCCCAGGGAGCAACTTCTCACTGTAGTGCTTTGGAATCCATCCTGGTGTTTCATGACAACACATTTTCCCTGGGCTGCTCCTGCCAAGGATAGCAGGTAGGAAGTTCTAGAGCCTAGCCATCTGTGGCTGTCATGGACTCCTCTGCTGGGCAATCTTTGCCCTGCACCTCCTCTCCAGACTGGTGGAAACTTCTTCAGAGTAGCTTTGTACACTGAGACTCCTTCCATCCAATCTCCTTCCCCTCTCCCTTCCTTCCACAGGTGTCAGACCTGTATCATACTCAGCAGTGGTTGCTTTGTTCTCCTCTGCTCCCTACCATTTGTCTTCAATGCATATTACCTCCAGTGGGTCTATTACACTTGTCAGTCTATCTTGGTATCTGTTTCCAGAGCACCTGAACTGAAACTCTCATGGTTACAAGGAGATCATTTCTTTCCCCCAATACATCAAAACATACTTTAAAATATAAGGCTATTATGTTTCCTCTGCAATTCAGTTGCTGGTGACCGGGATTCTTTCTACTTAGCAGGTGGCCACCTGGGATGTATAGTCAATGTTGCTCCATCATAGGAGAGCAATGCTGGTGGCAACAAGATGGAAAACTATAAATACTTCCAGCTCCCTTGCCAGAAAAGCTGGTGTGCTCAGTTGTTTCATCCATACCTGTAAAGAACAACCTGTCCCTCTATTTCCATCTGGTGCTTGTGAGAAAACCAAACCTGTGTTTCCTCACTGAGCACATTTCCAGCCTCTGCTTGTATTAATAGAGTTTGTCCTGCTTTCAATTTATTCACTCACTAATGAATTATGAGTCATCAGAGGAGATGTCATTAGCTAATGCTACATTTGAGATCATTTTGAGATTATCATTTTTCCTCCAAGAAATTTCCAGTGTTATTTTCAACAATAATTATGCACATATGCATGTGGCTGCGTTTTACCTGAAACATTTCCTGGTTCTATTATAAACTTTTGTTTTTCATTTGATTTTCAACATGGCATATGTGCTTTTTTTTTTAATGCTCTGGTAAAGCAACTTGACAGTTGGTAGCTGTCTGGCTGTTTATTCAACATATGTACCACTTAATGCACAGGTCTCAGCGATGCAGTCCCCAGAGTCAGCCGAACTGGGACAAAAATCAACAGATAGAGTGTGGCACGGAGTAGGTTTATTTGTGGGAGAGTTAAATATTTGGAAGGTGTTTAGCAGTTAAGATTTAAGCCTAATGTCATAAGAATTTACAGGGTCAGCACGACACATTGTCTTGATTTCACATAGGAGCTCCATATGTTAGGAAATCACCTTTTTAATTAGATCTCTGTAGCCTTCTTCTAAGTTCCCACTGTCATCAGTCTTGGATAAAATCCTATTCTCAGGAAACCTTTGAGTAAACAGTGAGATGTGGGTTCATACAAGAAGGCATTGAGACAGCTCCTCCCAGATTGCTCAAGATCTTAAATTAGCTGCTCTGGAAAGTGGTGGGTGTGGCGTTATTTCAACTTCCTCATATGTTACCTGAGCCTCTTCCTAAGGGGAAGCAAAATGTGTTCGATACTTAGCATTTCTAAAACTGAAATTGGTCCAGGAGTCCTGTGGCCCATTCTAACCTCCACGAACTAGGGCACAGGGTAAAACATAGGAATGCTCAGCCCTTTATGGCCTCAGGACTGCTAATTGAGGGTCCACCTGACAAGTAAAGCTCCTAAAAATGTCTAAGGGAGACTGAAGCAAATACAGCAGTTAGATATGAGGAGTAAATTTGTATCAAAGCAATTAAACACGTTATGAGATAGCATCTTCCCCCAAATCCCAAAAGAAAGATATCATTGCTGTTTCCTTTTTTAGATGACAAAAATAATTGAGGCTGAGTGGCAAAATAACTCGCTAAAGTCGGCAAAGATAAACAACTGCACAGCCCGGATTCAAGTCCCATTGCTTGGGAGACCGAAGCCCAGCTCCTACCCAATGCTGCACACTGTTCACCTAAATACAGTTTATAATGAAAGTTGCAAAGACCTAAGCTGCCTTAAGGCTTTTGTAGAAATTACAATGCAACTGGATCTGGCATGAGGCTCTTTTACACCTAGAGTTAATCTCGACTCCAGAAATGAATTAATTTCTAAATCTCCAATTCTTATGGTCTGTGTATCAAACAGAAATGTAAATATCTTGTCTAGATTCCTGCAGTCCCCCCAACCTGCACTGTGTTGCTACGACTGGGCCCAACCCAAACACTCTCTCCTTTCGCTTCTGCCACACAAAGAGGCAGACTACTATACGCCTGGGTTTCCACCCTGTTCCTCTACTTGCAGATTACATCACAGGGCATGGGATATGGCAGACTTCGTTCTGCATCCAAGCAGGTTGGCATGCCAAGTGGCTGGATGACACAACGGCAGGTGAAGGAGATTTAATTCCCAGGGAACACCTCGACCAGTGAGCAAGATGAGACAGTGGGAAGACAAGCAGCAAACCTTTTCTCTCTCTGAGTTGGCTCGTTTTGCACTGTGTGTTGAGTAGTTACACCAGCCTAGAAACACCATGGCTCATATGAAGCAGAGATAAAAACGTAGTATTTTATTTATTTTCCACATCTTTTCCTAACCTGCCTGCCTGTAATGTTCATTAGGTTTGCATGTCTGAAATCAATCATCATCGGTACTTAATCCTCACCTCAGGCTCCACATTAGGGAAATTGACAAGTAAAGCCATTTGGTTAATATCAGAATTATTACATTGCTTGTAGTATTGTCAGACTTACTACATCGATTGAGATTGCAAACAATGCAAATACCCTATTTAACATTCTCTGTCCTAGACATGGAAGCATTTCTGAATAGTTATTTAATTCCAAATGCTATCTTTGTTCCTTATTAATCTATATATTTAAAAGAGACTGTGTGCCACAGTTCATTTTCCCAAGTAACATTCTCTTGCTTCTCTTTTCCTCGCAAAGAGAACTACCTTTGGGTTAGAGTCAGTGGTATGCTAATAGTCAGGCAATGGACTGTGATTGGTCTTATTTAGTTAAAACACTGTTGCCAAAGAATTCCACCTGCCCAGCTCTAGCTGGAGTGGCTTTGGAAAAGCTTTGTTATAATGATGAAGAAAAATAGATGGGGCTGGCTTGGTAGATGCACCATTTCCAACCATTTTCTTTGGAGTGTAGATAGGATGCCTGGAGGTGTCACAAGTATTTATTCACCAGTTTCAGCAGCCACCTACCCAGAGTAAAGTGACCAGTAAGTTGAGACAGAAGCAACACACCACAGAAGAAAGGACAGAGGGGTAGATGGGCTGGTCCTTTAATTCTATCATTGCTGCATGCAGGAACTCTACGGAGCCTCCTTGTAGACTTCCTGAAACAAGAAACAGCAAATAAAACTCGGTTTTAGTCACTACAGTTAGGTTTCCTGCCACTTAGAGCCAAATGTATTATTAGCTGGCATAGATTCTTTGTTCAGATTATGGCTTCAAATCCATGATTTCCCATGTCTAATTCAATATCAATATATCAAATCTAAAAAGAAAAGACAACTAAAATGACAGAGCACAAGTGATATGGGAAATAAGTTGATACATCACAAACCCTGTGTGCTTTAAACACTGAAGAGTACATGATAAATAGTATTTTCTTCATTTTGCAAATAGAGATTAGCATAATAAAAGCAATAAATATTTTTCACCTGAGATTCTAGTTAATAGATGATTGAGTATAATTTCCTTTCATTTTCTCTTTCAAATATGGGAGGAAACAAAAGTACTGTAATGTGAAACTATAATTTGGAATAAATAATCTTTATTTGAGACTACTCAGTAATCTCCAGCACTTTAATTAACAAGAATGGGTTATTTTTAGTTTTGCAAATGTACCACAACTGTCAGGTGATCACTTTGATGATGGGGTTCGTATTGTAACTGACTTTTTATCCTACAGAAAGAAAAATGTAGACTTATTATGCTTTCATACATAATGAAAGAAGAGTTCAAACTCTAGATAGTACAATGACTTTCCCAAAAACAGATCTTTTCCTTTTAAGCACCAGATCAATAAATGACCCTTTTGATCAGAGAACAAGCTAAAACCTCCTCTATATTTTGCTTGTTACTTTCATATTTTTCCCCAAGAAAAGATGAAGCCACTTAAGTGGTAGACCACAAAAGTACTACCATACTTTCATCCTCGTAAAGAGTTCAAAAAGTAAATAAAACTTTTTGGAACTTGTACTCGAGAATAAAGTTAGCACCCAGTAGCTCAATATTCCTTTGTGGTTAGGGTTTATTCACAGCATCAAGAATCAGTATTTCCATTTAGACATTCAAGTGATCTAAATAGCATTCATAGGTCTTTAAAAGTGTTTTTGAAATAAAAAGTAGAGCAAACTACAAAAGTATCAATTCCAAGTTTTCCTACCTGTCTCCTACTTTGTAGAACATTTGTTCAGGTTAGGTGGATGTGAGGGCATCACATATCAATCAGATATGAAAGAGTGCATGGGTCCATGTGGCCACAGCATAGGAGTAGACTAATGGGAACCAAGCAGCGTGCCTCTCTTCCTCAATGAGTTTGCTGTCTGCTTTCATGGGAATCTATTGGGTGAGGAACCCCTGTGGGTACTTGGACACCACTGGCAGATCCTTGGTTTCTTTTAATCTATGAAATAAAATGGGTGGGAATGCAAAAATGCAATAAGGATGAGACTGGATTGAATGGAAAGGGCTGACATGCATCTTGACAAAGAAACTAGAAAATTTGACACAAACTGAATGTTTGGGAGTGGGAGGACACTATTGGCAAGGATGACATTTCTCTTTCCTTGAAGAGATGGTTTGCAGGCACCCAGTGCATAATGGATAAGGAAATTTAATTGTAACTTTTAAAATGTCAAGAAATATAACTTTTGAATGAAAACACTGCTAAATCTTTGCCCATTTCGACCTTTTAGTACACTGACAAAATTAAAAAATAAAAGCACCTGCTCAAAAGTTTCTTGGTTTCATATCTGTGCTGTCAAATAGGCAAAACAACTGAGAACGGTCAAGTTCAAGTTCCACATTTTGACCACCTGTTATTTCTTTCCTTTTGGCCTTGGGTAGGTTCAATACTTGTTTTGCTCCTACAGTTAAATGCAGCCACATAAGTGAGTACTGAAATATAGTTGAAAAAAAAAAGTTAAGCTTAGATGTTTATATGGAAAACCTGCCCTGAGGAAAAAGCCACTAGAATGTCAGAACTAAAAAAAAAAAAAAAAAAATGGCAGTTTGTATTTGAGCATTTCTTACTGGAAATGTTAATTGCGAAATGTGCCAACTAAGATTTGCTATGTCATTACCAGCCCACGAATATCTCATTTGCTTTTTCGTCTTGTTTTACATCCATCCTACAGTCTGAGTGAGCAATTCCTTCTTGAATTATCATTCTTTCCAAATTCTTCTTCTTCTACTTTCTTGGATTTCCCAGTTCTCGGGTCTCTGTCTCTATTGCTCTTGTCTGATACTCCTTCTGGAATTCGGGCTTTAAAAAAGGCTACAGTGAAGGTTGTAGGAATTTTCCCCCTCCACTCATGTACTGCCAAGGGACTCTTTTTGAAGACCTTCTTTTCACTATCAAGAACTAGTGAGGGAGACCCAGTGGCCTTAAGGGATTTAATTAGAGTTCACCAAGTTAGAATCTCCAAACTCTCAAAGACCTAATTTAAATGCAAGTTCACTCACTTTTTCAACTATTTCTTAGGTCCTTATTAAAATTTCAGGTTATTAAAGGAAACATCCTGCCTTTTACAATACACAGAAAATAAACCTGGGTTATGCAGAATCTCAAATATCCTCCAGGTGAAAATGCAAAATCCTACCAATAGCTAGGATATAATAATGAATTAGTTTATAAATTATTGAAGCAACCACTGTGGAATTTTGTCAATCATGATCAATCACGTTTACATGGGAAACATTAGTTGTATAGCAGATAGTAAAACATGATAGTGGGTCAGTGAGAGAAAACATGTAACAATGTATTTGTGGTCAATTGTCCTAATAGTGTCTTATATAAATAGAATTGTTATTATTATGACTCCTCTTAACTCTAGGTAATGTTATTTTTCCTTTGGTTAAGCTGTCACTCAGATCCTCAGTTGAAAGTTGATGATGTGGGCCAGTGCTGTGGCATAGTGAGTAAAGCCGCCACCTGCAGTGCCGGTATCCCATATGGTGCTGGTTCAAGTCCCAGCTGCTCCACTTCTGATTCAGCTCTCTGCTATGGAGTGGGAAAGCAGTAGAAGATGGCCCAGATGTTTGGGCCCCTCTACCCACATGAGAGACCCAGAAGAAGCTCCTGGCTCCTGCTTTCAGATCAGCACAGCTCTGGCCGTTGTAGACATCTGGGGAGTGAACCAGTGGATGGAAGACTTCTCTCTCTCTCTCTCTCTCTCTCTCAGCCTCTGCTTCTGTGTAACTCTGCCTTTCAAATAAATAAATTTTTTTTAAAAGTTGATGATGAATCAAATCAATTTATAAAATCTTTCTTGTCCATTTAAACTCTGTTACACACGGATGTGCTAGAAGAACAATGTGTAACACAATTTCTGATTGACAACATAGCAGCTTTATGAGAAGAATGCTGGGATCTTTTTACCCTTTACTTCCCATGTTAAGAATAGCATTTAATTACATTTTCTTATCACATGTGGACTTAAAACATGAATTGGCACCATGATGACAAACATTGACTAACTACCGATATCCACATATTTCTAGCCTAAAGAAAGATGGGGTTATCCCTGAGTAAGGTGTCCCATAAACAGAGGAATGGGACAGAAGTAGAAGCAAACAGGTAGCTCCAACAGCAGTGAATTATTAAGGATTTCTTATAAAGTCCATTCAAATAATTGGAAAGAAATGCATAGAGACCAAAAATATGGAAAGAAAATAAAAGCTTTAGTACACAAGTTTGACATATGGGTTACAACTCTGCTTCAAACACCCACATCCCATTTCCGAATGCACAGGGTCAAGTCCTGGCTCCACTCCCAACACCGGTCCTTTCTAACGTATGCCTGGGAGGCAGCAGGTGATAGCTCCAGTACATGCCTCTCTCCCACCCACGTGGTAGACCAGGCTCCTGGCTCCAGCCTGGCTTAAACATTTGAGGATTGAACCAGTAGTTGGGAATGCGCTCTCTCTCTCTCTCTCTCTCTTTCTCTCTCTCTCTCCTTTCCTCCCTTTTTTCTCTCCCCCCTTCCTCCTTCTCCCTTTCAAATAAATAAATAATTTTTCAAAAGAAATAAAATGAAAGCTTTGCCGCTTCCATTTGAATTAGGAATATAATTCACAAAACACTTCACCATGGACTTGCTGCTATTTTAGTTGGTGTTGTTTATTTTTAATTTCCATCAGAAATAACACTTCTTAGTGAAAGAATTATGAAAACCCTGTTTCAGCTATTGTTTTCAAGTATTTCTCAGTTCATGGTTCTGCAATATTACCATATAATTAGCACATTGCTTTCACAAAGTTAACCTTCACTACGATTTGATAACCAGATTAAAGATCTGGGTCTGTTCAGACAGCTAATGGTGAGATTTAGAAAGAATGTAGGTCATCTGTACATATTGGATTTTATGTTATTTATCTACTTTTAAGTAGGCATAAAATCTTAGTTACTTCTCCAGCTAGTATTTTATTCACTTCATCCTTAAGAAAAATATAGCAGGAAAGACACAAACATGAAATCTTTTATGCCAATTTACTCTATATGTCAAGTTGTATTTTAAATCTGATTATTTTTTGGCATTACTGCACAGAAAAATAGTAAAGTTATCATCTTATAAAAGCACATTAGTTCTCAGTTACGACAATATAAGACTAGTTTAATGGTATAAATTCACATGAACTTCCAAAGATGAGATATTTTTCATAATTTAAAAGTTTAAAGTTATAGTTTACAATGATCAGGGTGCAGTGGGAAAGGAAAATCTGTTTCTTCAGAAGACGTGCTAAAGTTTATTTCACTTGCATTCCACCAAAAGATCATGCTTAAGTATTTTCATTAAACGTGAAATATTTTTCAGGTTTGCCTTGTTATTTAATTAAATTCAAAATCAGTTTTCAAAGGCAACCTCCCCATTCCCTCAGCCCTCCAAAAAAACTTGTCATTTCATGACAAACATAGATTTCCTGAGAGATGAAAAACATTCGCTGTGAAAATTACTATATTTGTCCTTGAGACATATTTGGTAAAATTCACTAATTTGCCCAGTGCATAATTTCAGTATGTTCATAGAGAAACAAACTGTCTTACCGATGACTTTAGAACAGAATCCCTCTGCTCTTAGAATTCCAGGGAAGCAAGTGCTATGTAAATACTAATGATTGAGTACACTCTTCCCAGGCTGTGGGGAGGAAAATGCTCATCTTGGCAACACACATAGGGCATACCCACCCACCCACCGACACAAATAAATATATATATATATGTATACACACACATATATACATGATTTTTTAAAAAGGCTTTTATGAAATAAAATAATCAGAACAATAGTTTATAAGTAAACAGTTAAGATGGAAAACAACATTGAGAATCAATAAGTCTGCAAAGTGGGGTACACTTTGGCTCAGATGTTAAGTCATGGCTTGGGATGCCCACATTCCACAGCACAGCACCTGTTCAAGACTTGGCTACTCTCCTTATGATTCAGTTTCTGCTAATGCTCACATCATTGGGTCTCTGCCACCATGTACGAAACCCAGATTGAGTCCCAGGCTCCTAGTGTCAGCTGGCCCAGCCCTGGTTGTTGCATGCACTTAGGGAGTGACCATGTCCAAATAATAATAACAATAAAGGTAAAAAGGTAATTGAAATAAGTCAACAAAGTGTGGAACAGGTCAACAAAGTGAAAAAATCAAATGTTTCCAAATGGTCTCTAAAGTTCTAGTTGTCCTTAACTTTTACTTTAAAATTACACAATTCTCCTCAATAATTTTTCAAAATCCAGAGTTTATCTTTGCCTCCCTGTGAAATCATTTCTAGTTGGATATAAGCTAGTTTATAGCAAATCCATGAATTTTCCAAATTTGAAAGTGACCATAAACTTCTAGTTTGGAGTATCACTCCCAATACCCTGCCCTGAAAGGGTCCATAAACCACAAATTTAGTCATTATAAAGACATTTGACAATTTATTTCCTTGAAAATAAGCTACATTAGATATTCTCTTTTGACTGGCTAATCACTATGAGTTGCTATTGTATATTCTCTAAATTATTGTGAATATTTTGTACAAAAAATTATCAATAAAATAAATGGAAAATATCCATATTTTACATTCTGCATACAATCCTAGCATCTAAAGAAGCAGGAAGAGGAAACCAAAATAACTGTGAGCACACTAAGGATAGCTGTAACTTAACTATCAATATTTGAAGAAATATTTGGCAGTTTAAATAGAATACCACACTACATATCTGACTTTCATCTATGTTACCTAAAGTTTTAAAAATTCTTAGTATACCTCTGGTCAATTTAGAAAATAATTATTGATTCAATAGATAAAGTAGAACTAAAGATTGGAAAATCACAAAACGGAGAGTGGGGTCGCTGGGTAGATAAATGATTAAAATGTCTCTTTATTTTTAAGATTCTGTCACTATGTTAATATAAAAGATGTAGGGAGAACCAAAGAAAGGTCCAAAGCACAGGGTTAAAGTCAACAGAAGAGTTGACTAGAATTAAGGTCAAAGCTAAAATACTATATTCACAGTCTCAAAAATGACTAGATCGAGTGATGAAACATTTTTATCATTATTATGCAGGCAATGGGACTCAAAGCAAAATTCAGCTCTATCTAAGCCAATCTTTGTTCTCGTTATTTAAATTATAGGTTATTGCTGGAGTCACACTTACGACTGTACCCCATTTTAGAAAAAGAATTAGAAGCTTCAAAATAGCCAAAAATAGTCCTTCAGCTACTCTTCAGTCATCTTTCATCTCTCCTTCCTCAGATACATTGTGTTTCTCATTCAAAACCAATGGGAATGATATATGGTTGTGAAAGTTCTTCAAAATGTTCATGGAAAATGAAATTAAAAGAATTTTTGAAACCTGGGAATAATTTTTCAAATCCTCACATGAGCAGATTTTAAATATATATATATGTGTGTGTGTGTGTGTGTGTGTGTGTGTGTGTGAAAGGCAGAGTTACAGAGAGGCAGAGAGAGAGAGAGAGAGAGAGAGCACTCTTCCATCCACTGGTTCACTCCCCAGATGGCTGTAAGAGCAGGAGCTGGGCCAACCCGAAGCCAGGAGTCTGAAGCTTCTTCCAGGTCTCCCATGTGGGTGCAGGGGCCCAAGCACTTGGGCCATCTTCTACTGCTTTCCCAGAACATAGCAGAGAGCTGAATCAGAAGTGGAGCAGCCGGGATTTGAACCAGCTCCCATATAGGATGCCACATTATAGGCAACGGCTTTAACCCGCTATGCCACAGCGCTGGCCCCTAAAAATTATTTTGTACCAACATACAATTAAATTTTAACTCCATTTGTCATGAAATTTTTGAATATGTAATCTCATGTGAAATATTTTCAATAGACAGCACATGAAGACATAGAAAATGAGTATGCAACTGAGGGTGTTGTGGGATGACTTGGAGCACCCACCCTGCCCCTAGCCTTGCAGAAGTCAGGAATTCGTAATTCTCTCAAGTTTTGCCCAGAAGTGGGTGTCAGCGTTGATCCTCTTATTAATATGAATAAAATTGAGTTTTCATACAAATTACATTTTATAGAAGTTACACCTTCACTCAGCATTCGCATATACTGCATTGAGTATTCCTCTTGGGTTAATGAGCCTACAGGATGGAATCAGTTACTGCATAATTCTACCAGGCCAATTTTCTCAATTGCCTGCTTAAAGATGATTATCCTCTCAGTCCTGCCATCATGATTCATCACGGATTTTATGGACAAATCCATTTCATTTTGCCTAACTTTCGGATGTTAAATTTGTGTGCCCTCAGTTTAACCTTGCTGCCTCATCCCCATCACTCCTCCACACTGAAGCCTTGCTTCTTGCCTCCCCATCATCTGCCATGCAGCAGAGTTTTACTAAGTCTGTCTTCCTTTCCTTATGTCTGGCCACATTCTACTTCTTGAAGTTTCCTCCAATTATGTAAGTGTACACTTCTTATTCCTTTTGTAAAATTACATTCCTCATTTTCCTGTACAAATCACTCATTCATATAAAAAATGCTATCTTCAGGCTTCTTTACCCTCTCCCTGTTCCATTCTCCATTGTTTATTATTTGTATTTCATCTGCACAAAACATTTTAGTGCTTGCCCATAAAATAATGAAAATCCCTTAGCATGGTGTTTTACCAAGTAAGCTGTGAGAAATACATTCCAACATAAGAGTGACTTCAACTAAATAGAAAGAAATTCCTTCCGAATGTCTAAATCTGGGAAGGCCAGTTTTGTATTGAAATGGCAACACTGCTGCCTGTATCAGTGGATCCAGGTGCTGTCTATGTTGTTGTTTTGCTGTTCCTTAGGATCCATTTTTGCTTACATGATCTCAGATGTTCACCAAACCAACCACATTCCAAACAGCAGGGCAGAGATGGAGAGAAACATCATAGTACAGCCTAACCACTAAAGATATATTTCTGACATAGTGTCCCACACTTCCTTATGCCACATTGCTCTGTGTTTTATCAAAAAGCCACGCATAGCAAGTAAGAAGAATGAAACACCTATTATGTATTCCAGGTAGTAAGATACTTAGCTAAAACTTAATTGGTTACCAAAAGCCAAAAAATAGACATTGAGCAGTTCTAAGCTTTGTAACACAAGGCTTAGAAGACTACCATCATGGCCATGCTTTCCTCTCTAGCTTTTTCATTCTTTGTACTCTACTTTCTTTAGCAATTATAAATTCCTCATGCAATGTTTCCCTTTTCTGGTGGCTAACGTCTACCCACTCTTCCCTCCTCGCCTTAAGGTCTCTTCCTCAGAGAATACTGCATCTAATTGGCTCTTCTTATTTTAAGTCCAGTAGCACTCTGACTCCTTCAGTGCACTCAATAAACTTCTATCTGCATATTTCATTGTTGTTACTTTCTTTGAGCAGTTCAGGGCGTGAAGTCAAGCCAGCAGGATGGATATGAAAAGACTCTTACAAGTATCTAGTAATGGGAGATTACTTATCACAGAGTCAAAAAAAAAAAAAAAAGACTTCAGTTTGAAAGTTCAGGAGGGCGGCTGAATTTTGATCCATGCAGGCAGAGATCATAGAATGTAGCGTATTTATCAGTTGAGATGGACTTCACTGGGGAGAAGAAAGAAGTAAGTGTGTTTTCTAGCTTTAGGCAACTTACTATGTGGATCCACCTTTCACTCCCCCTAAATAAAGTTTCAAACTGCCTTCCGATTTAAACTAGCAGGAAAAAAAAACTAGGAATAAAGAACTCAGTATTTCTCAGATAGTGGCATAATAATGTGGCATTGGTACCCTTGGATGATTGCTGAGTCACTGTTCTCTTTCTTTTTGGATAATTCTATGTACAGAGATACTTCTGCTGCCACTCTTCAGCCATTGCTCCTACAATGTTCCCACTAGCTGGCTGTGTACAATGACCCAGCCCTCCACATCTGTGTGAGACAGTTGCATACTTCCATACAGGCATCTTGAGTGCAATTTATTTTAAGGCTACACAAGGTTGGATACTGTTCGTTTCGTCCACATCAGCTCCCCGAGAAATACCACTTTCCATCTTTCAGTCTCTGAAATTGAAGCTCATGCAAACATAATTACTTTTCTGAATTAAATCAGCAGAAAGGGCCCCCTTCAGTCACATTCTCTTCTCTTTTGAAGTATGAGAAAGTGAGCAATGAGATCATTCAAATTAAAAAAAAAAAAAATACGCTAAACCCATTGAGGATTTTTTTTGGAGTGCTCCTTCACTTTTTCTAGGTGTTCTACGAAAGGGATGAGGACCAAAGCACACTTGAAATTCTCTTCAAAGCATCTCCCACACTTCAATATTCAAACTTATATTATCATAGCTTGGATGTGGGTGATAAGGCTGTAGTAAAGGCTGGCACTGCGGCTCACTTGGCTAATCCTCCACCTGCGGCGCCGGCACTCCAGGTTCTAGTCCCCGTTGGGGTGCCGGATTCTGTCCCGGTTGCTCCTCTTCCAGTCCAGCTCTCTGCTGTAGCCTGGGAAGGCATTGGAGGATGGCCCAAGTGCTTGGGCCCTGCACCTGCATGGGAGACCAGGAGAAGCACCTGGCTCCTGGCTTCAGATCAGCGCAGTGCTGGCCATAGCAGCCATTTGTGGGGTGAACCAATGGAAGGAAGACCCTTCTCTCTGACTCTCTCTCTCCCTCACTGTCTAACTCTATCTGTCAAAAAAAGGGGGGGGGTGTAGTAAAATGAACTCATTATTGCTGGGCATGTATGGCAGAGATAAGAAAACACCTCACCTTAGGACAAGGGAAGATCTGATCCTTCCAGCAGTTAGGGTCTTTGTGGCATCAAATGAAACTAACACAGAGACACTAATTTAATACTATTTCTTAGGGTGAAAAAAAAATAAAATTAACACAAAATTCAGAACCAGGAAATCTCCGCTTCTCTTCAGTTAGAAAGTAACCTAATAATCCAGTTTGATGGATGCATAGAGTTCACACATTTATAAACACAAAGAAATTGAGACCTACAGCTACAAAGAAGGGTTGAGGCCTTGAAGATTGTTCTTCAGAATTGAAAGGTGGCTTTGTAAGCCAAATAGAACCTCCATAGAATTTCACTGTAAGATTATTTTTAAAAACACATTATATTACTCATCACACTTTCGTAATCACTTCAAATCTTGAGAATGATAAAATTTGCTGTAGGGACATTTCTATTAGTGACTCTATTATAATGTGATAGAAGTGGATAATCCCACTGGATTTACATAACTCTGCATTTCGTTCAAAAATTATAGAATTTCAGTGTAAAGAAATCGTAATTCTGTACAGCTTCCATTAATAATACAGTGAAGACGTTTGTGGCTGTACTATTCCACATAAAAATTAGAATGCTGCCAAGTAGGACTATGTAGTATCTTTAAAATAAGTTTTCAGTTGAAGTCACACAATCTTGCTGAAGAAAACACAAAGTAGAAAAATATCCATACAATAATTTAAATAGGTCAAAATGAATGCTTCTTTGTGAACATTGTTTTTTAGGAAACTTCCCCCATCACTCAATTCTAAGCCTTAATTAAGCAGGAAGGGGGTTGGGAAGTCATATGACTTGATTCTAGAAGAACCAGTTTGTAAATCTGAATAATGCTGGCATACATGTGATAATCAAATCCAGATCTATTAATGATACTGCCAGAGGAAGCGTATAAATATAAAAATAGAGGGACAAGAATAGTGCCCTGAGGGACCACACGGTTTACAGTAACTGTTTCTGATGAGCTGCTACCCAGTACAGTATGCTGTGTCTGCTGACAGAGATAATTACATTTCAAGCCAATTTAATGCTGTCTCAGAAATTCCAACTCACGTTTCTGGAAGATCTAACAATGTATCACTGTCTACTGTGTCAAAGGTGAGTGATAGATCTAACTTGGAGTGTAGGAACCTAATTTTTTTTCCCAGCAACACTCACATATTACCCAAGGTAAACAGGAACTTACTGGTAATTTAACAGACACCCAAAATTTCATGTTGCAATCTTATAAAATATTGCTTATAGATATTTGTGTCAGGAAAAATACAAAATATGTTTCCATTTAAAAAAAGAGAGCTAGAAAATCTGCATCAGAATGTAGCAGGCACATGATTGGTGATCCTTAAATATGTGTTGAATAAATAAATATATGTGGAAATTTATTCAACAGTTAACTTTGGTATAATTTGATGAACAAGGGAAGCAAAAGGCATATAAAAATATATGTTAATAGGTTACAATATTCTCCTCTTTACTAAAAGCTGCATTATCATATTCAAGTATGAATAGGACCAAATAAGTCCTTAAAACAGATTATAGGCATATCATAAAACTAAATATAAACAAAGTTTTCCAAAAATGAATTTGCTTGTACATTTTTCCAAGAATTTGTTTTGAGTTAACATTTTTAAGACAAAAATGAAAGATTTTATAAATGTAGTAATTATCAGTCAAAGGCCATAAATCAAGGTATACCAGTAAAAATCACTTTTATTTTCTTTCAGTCAATAACTTACATTCCCCTACTTCATTTAAATATGAAAAGTCAATTCTATTCATTCAATTGTGCTTCCCTCCAAGATGGCAGTAGTGCTCACAGTCATAAATTGAAACCACCTCTCACAGAACCTCCCTTTTCAATCCTGTTAGTCTCTTGGTTTTGCCACTTATGCTATTACAGTGCATTTTTGGGTGTCCAGTATTCAGATTAAGGAAGCCATCACAAAAAATTGTTAATTGTATAGCTTATATGCTTTTTTTTTTTACTCTCCTCAAGTCTCTAGGAATATTTTTAGCCTAAGATACATCTCCCTCCCTTTTCAAACCCTCTCTTCACCACCTGGCATATTCGCAGCTGGATTGGAATTTAGTAAACATAAGCCATCAAAAATATAATAGTTGAGAACAAATTGAACTTTTATCACAAAATATCCAAAAATACAAAGACTGAAACAATACAAACGGTTATTTCTCATTCATCTGAAGTCCATAGATAAGAGATTTCCTAATTATAGTGGAGATCTATCAACTTCAATCTGAGGATTGCTGTTTTGGGGTCCAGGTAGCTGATCAGAGGTGGCAGTGTGTCACAATGGGTTAAGCCATCTCCTCCAGTGCCAACATCCCATGTGAGTGCCAGCTGGCATCACTTCCAATCCAGCTGTCTACTAATGCATGTAGGAAAGCAGTAAATGATGACTCAAGTCACTTGGTGCCTTGCCACCCATGTGGCAGACGGAGCCTGACTTCAGGCTGGCCCAGCCCAGTCTGTTGTGGACGTTTGGGGAGTGTGGGGAGTGAACCAGCAGATGGAAGAACCTCTCTCTCTCTCTCTCTCTCTCTCTCTCTCTCTCCTCTCTTTCTGCAATTGCCTTTCAAATAAACATATATCTTTAAAAAGTAGCTGCTCATGTCCTCTTCACCTCCTAGCCAATGGAAAAGAGAAAGTTACTTAAAGGAGCAGGTCAATATGCCTTTTTAAAATCATGAATTGAAATTTTGACAGGCTTCCCAGGTGTCTACCAGTGGAACCACACACACTAAGTCCCATACTCAAAGTGGGGTTCATGCTTTGGTGTTAATACTCTGAACTCCCTGCCTTGAATTTGTAATAATTTTGTTTTTAAATTTGTGTTTTGGGGGCCAGTCTCACAGCGCACTAGGTTAATCCTCCGCCTGCAGAGCTGGCATCCCATATGGGCGCCGATTCTAGTCCCCTTTGCTCCTCTTCCAGTCCAGCACTCTGCTGTGGCCTGGGAGAGCAGTAGAAGATGGCCCAAGTGCTTGGGCCCCTGCACCTGCATGGGAGACAAGGAAGAAGCACCTGGCTCCTGGCTTCGGATCAGCGCAGCTCCAGTCATTGTAGCTATTTGGAGAGTGAACCAATGGAAGGAAGACCTTTCTCTCTGTCTCTCTCTTACTGTCTGTAATAAAATCTTTAAAAAAAATTTGTGTTTTGGAAGAGAATTTAGTTTTAATTGTTCAAAATCACTGCCATTTATTTTTAAACAACTCAGTAAATACAATATGTATACATATATAATATATACATATATATAGATAATATACCCATCTAGTGAGATGTAAAGAAAATGTGGTAAAATGTTAACAGCAACTGGGAATCTAGATGAAGCACATTCAAAGGATCATTGTACTATTTTTATACTTTTCTGCAAGTTGAGACTTTTCAAAATGAACAGACAGGCAAAGTTCAGAAATGACACAGAATGTTATATTGTTAAGGAGAAACAATATAACAGTAAACTCAGGACTGTGCTACCCTGGATGAGCTTGAAGCAGAGTTTGCTTCCCTTAGCTTCCCAGGGGCTTCCTGGTGCTGGCAGCTCCTGATCTGGATGTCAAGATGTGAACATTCCTTCAGGACTTGTTATTAAAACTGCACCTACAAACTTGGTATTTGTCTGTTGTCTGTTATAACAAACTGCTGGTGGATAATGTGTAAATAAAACAATTGTATTGTCTCATAGTTCCGGAGGTTCAGCACTTGGCACAGTCTCTGCTCTGCTTGGTGGGACTCCAGCTGATGACATTACAGTAACAGGAGCACACATGGAAGAGATCACCTGGTAAAACAGGAAGGCAGAGCACTCACTGATGGGGGAGCTAACTCACTCCAATGGACAAGCAGGAAGGCAATGCCACCAACGACCTCATCATCTCAATCACCTCCCATCAACCCACTGGAAATCAGCTTCCAACACATGCACCCATGGGAAACAAACAGAATCTAAACAATAGCAAGTGATATCATTGACTCATGCGGTATATACATGTTTTAACTTACTAGAAACTACTAAATCCATTTTCAATACTGAATATGCCATGTTTGCATTCTTACCAGCAATGCACAGTTGCTCCATATCTTCATAACAATTGACACTGCTGGTATTTTTTTTTTATTTCAAGCATTCTAATAGATGTGGTGGTATCCTATTGTAGTTTTAATTTGAACTTTCTTAATTTGAATATATTTTATGCAGTTACTTTTCACATTTGTATTCTCTGGTGAAATATCTGTTCAGGTCTTTGCAGATATTTTTAATTGGGTCATTCATTTTCTTAGGGTTGGGTACTGGAAATTCTTTATGTTTGTCAGGTACATGATTTGCAAATATTTTCTCTCAAACCATATCTTCTCTTTTCAAACTGTTGATAGTGTCTGATAAAGCAAAAAGTTTTTATTTCAATGAACTCAATTTTTTAATTGTTTTCTTCTCATGTTTTTATTGACCTTTCTAAAATCCATAGCCTAACCCCACATGAAAAATATTGCGTCCCATGTCTTCTATTCAAAGTTGTGTATGTTTTTTTTTAATAATTATTTTATTTTTTGAAAGACAGAGTTACAGAGAATTAGAGCCAGAGAAAGAGAGGTTTTCCATTCTGCTGGACCACTCCCCAAATGACCACAACAGCCAGAGCTGTGCTGATCCAAAGCCAAGAGCCAGGAGCTTCCTCCAGGTCTCCCCTATGAGTACAGGGGCCCAAGGACTTGGGCCACCCTCTGCAGGTGGCTGCCCTATCTGCTAAGCCACAGCATTGGCCCCTGATCAATTGTTTTTCAATCAAACAAGTTTGCTTAACAGCATGTTGTAGGAGGGTAATTGGGAAATGGCTAGACAGAGCTTATTAGTTTGGTACAGAATGTGCATCTGAGATCTTGCCTTTATATTGGAACAAGGCCTACATCCAGAAGTGGATTATAAAATGAAGACCTGTATTGCTCACTTCAAATTGGACACTAGTCATTGGTTACACAGTGTGATAAAGTTCTGACCTATTTCTACGCAGCCTAATACTTAGAAAACACTGAAGGACAGGACATCTCATGTACAAATCTGTAGCTCTTCCCTGTATAAGTATTTTTCTTCAACTATTTGCTGAAACTACCTGCCTCTGTTTCCCTGAACTCTAGTGTCCAGCTCCTTAACTCAGCAAACCCATCAGACTCTACGTGCATTTTCCTCACAGTGCCTGTGGTCTAAAAACTGCCACCAGTTAGAAAACCTGAGTGATATTAGTACTCAACATCTTTGTTTTCCTTTTCTCAGGGATAGAATTTTTATTTTCATTGTCCAATGTCTGATAATAGTTGCACTTTTTTTTTCCTGTTTTTAAGTTGTTTATGATGGACGGTTAAGTCCAATAGTTTTTATCTATCATAGTTGCAAACAGAAGTCTGTTCCATCATTTTTAACCCTTTTGAATAATGTTGGATTAAATGCATTTGTATGCTTGTGTGACTATCAGATAAAATTTTTAAATACTTGTACATACATATTTTGTAAACATGAGGTTTCCTCACGTGATTGTTAAGTCATGGTGAAGCTATGGTAATTGTTCAAGAAACAATGTTGAAAATTGGTTGTATCATTTGCATTTTAATCTCCAATTTGGAAATTTCTATTTGCTCTACATTCTCATGCTTAGTTTAGTTGGTTTCTATTTCACACTTATTTTTTCCATTCAATGCAGTCTGTCTTTAACTTGCAACTCCTTGGTGGTGAGTGATGTTGAGCATCTTTCTTGTGGTTGTTTCTATATATATATCTTCTTTGAATATGTGTTTAAATCATTTGAACATATTTTTGTCTGGAATATTTGCTTTTTTATTGAGTTCTGAGATTTCTTTATATATTAATGATAGAGCTCTTATACAGACATAACTATTTGCAAATATTTTTAATCAATCTGTGGTTTGTCTTTTCATTTTCTAAACAGTGACTTTCAAAGGCTTATATACTTAATTTTGATAAAATTTACCTTACTAGCTTTTTTTAAATGTATCATGCGGGTTTTTTTGTTTGTTTTAATGTTATCTAAGAAATTTTTCTCTAAGGCAAGATCAAAAGTTCTCTTTCCTACTTTTATGTTGTTTATTTTTTTTTTACTTATTTGTGTTAGACTTAGGTATATAATCCATTCTGAGTTAATTTTTGGTTCCTATCAAAGTTTTTGTTTTGTTTTTCACATATTAAAAATCATAGAGTTCTAGTACCATTTGTTGAAATGATGATCCTGAATTATGTTTATTTCTTTGTCAAAAATCAACTGACTGTATTTTCTAGGTCAATTTCTGGACTCTATTCTGTTCCATTGATCTATCCATTAGTCATTTCTTCATTATCACATTGACTACATTACTAGCCTAACATATGCCTTAGAATTAAGTAGTGTGCATTCTACAATTTTTTTTCTTTTTCTTTTTAATCTTCTAGTTCTTTTGTCTTTTGGAATAAATTTTAGAACTTACTTGACAACGCCTCAAAATATTGCTTAGATTTGATATTGCATGGATCTATTGATGTTTTGGAGAAAAGTGGCATTTACACAATTTTGAATCTTCCAAATGCACACACAAGCCTCTTTCCATTTGCTCACATCTTCTTTGACTTCTTTTATCTGTATTTTATAATTTTTAGCGAGATATTGCACATATTTTGTTAGATTTATGTATAAGCATGTGATTTTTGGTGTTAATTGTAAGTAGTGCATTCTTTGTTTCAATGCCCAGTTGTTCCTTGTGCAGACACAGAACAAAAAAAGGTTTTTTGTATATTGACCCAGTAGCCTACAACATGGTTAAATTCACATTAGTCTTGGTGACTTTTGGAGCTTTCTGTAGATTTATATTTCAATCTGTTATCATTTTCTTCTGCCTGAGGACTTCTTTTAACGTCTCTCCTTTCAAAAATTGAGGGAAACTAAAGTATTTCACAGATGCAAAAACTTGAAGAATTTGTATCTACCTACCAGCCATCCAGTAAAAATATAATGCAAGCAACATGTATAATCTTCATCAAAAATGTCAAAATAAAGAAATAAACTTCATTTTAATAAAATATTTTAATTAGCATGATATATCCAAAATATTATTTCAATGTATGAGACTACCTGAAGTACTAAGAAAATACCTTGCATTACGTTTGTACTAGATCTTCAATATTTGGTACTTGCAGCATATCTCAACTTGAATTAGATATATTTCAAATGTGCAAAAGCTACAGCTGCATTTGGATAGTAGCTTACTCTCTTGTATATCAAAGGTGAAAATCATTGAGTGGCTAAACCAATCATGTTCATATTTTAGGGTTTGGAATAGGAATCCCTGGCAATATAGGAAGTAATCGAGGAATATTTTGCAGACATCTAACAATGTGTACAACTCATATGTTCTCTTGAACATATGATTCTCTTACATTTATCATGCCTAAAATACCAACAAATTGGGATGTGAAAGAACATAAAATCTTGTACCCAGGCTGTAAATGATAGAATTCAGCACTTCGTTTCTTGGTCCTATAATAATAATAAAGGCTGAAATTTTCCACGTACTAATTGTACTTGATACCTGGCATAAGAGCAAAAAGCTCATGAGAGTGTTTCAGGCACGGAAAGCCAAGACACTATGCCAAAAAATGACCTACATGAAAGATCTCTGTGAGTGAGATCCTGGTAAAAAGAAGGGGCCATCAAAGAAGGAGGTATCTTTCTCTGAAGGGAGGAGAGAACTTCCACTTTGCTTATGGCCTTGTCCAAATAGTGATGGAGTTTTTGGACTCAAGAGGCTCCCATAGCCTTGCCAGCTCATGAAAAGAGCCTCGGGAAATCAGTGTCGTCATGAATAAGGGTGTCACTTGCTAAATCAAAAACAGGAGTCACTGTGCACTTGCTCCCCATGTAGGACCTCTGTCCTTAATGTGTTATACTATGAGAATTAATGGTAAAACTAGCCTTCAAACAGTACTTTATACTTTGTGTGTCTGTGTGGGTGCAAACTGTTGAAATCTTTACTTAGTATATACTAAGTTGAGATTCTGTATATAAAGATAATTAAAAATGAATCTTAATGAAGAATGGGATGGGAGAGGGAGTAGGAGGTGGGATGGTTTGGGGGTGGGAAGGCGGGTATGGGGGAAGAACCACTATAATCCAAAAGTTGTACTTATGAAATTTATATTTATTAAGTAAAAGCTTTCTATAAAAAAGAATTGACTGTAAAGCTTGTTCTTAAACAAGTTGTTTTTGTGCATATGTGTGCAAATTATTGAAACCTTTACTTAGTATAGAGTTGGTCTTCTGTTTATAAAGTTAATTGAAAATGAATCTTAATGGAGAATGGGACTGGGATGGGGAATGGGAGAGAGAGGAGGAGCTGGGTGGGAGGGCAGGTTTGGCTGGAAGAATCACTATATTCCTAAAATTGTACTTATAAAATTTGTACTCATTAAATAAAGTTTCTGTGGGGAAAAAATGTCTCAGCGAAAAGTAAATTACACAACTGAATCTGCATGTTGTTCAACTGAAAGTATTCCTTGCAAGTGTGTGTGTACTGGAACATAAAACCAATGAGACAGGGCCTTTAGGAGAAGAGGGCCCTCCTGCATGGGAAGCAACCTTATAAAAAGAGTAAGTCCTTTCCCCAGTCTGCCCTTCTGCTCTCCATCACATGAGGACGCAGCAAGAAGGCCCTCAGCAAACTCCAAATGTGGCATTTTTCCCTTGGACTTCCTAATCTCTGACTGTAACAAATACATTTCTACTGTTTATAAAAACCCAGCCTGCAGTAACTTGTTAGAGCCCTACAAAAAGGAAAAGACCCCTTTTCCCCAAATGCCTTCTAAACAACTAAGTATAAATAATTTGAATTCCTCCAGTCCTTTGGTTAATCTTCCATACCAAAAACATATGCTAATTTAGAAGGATTTAAAAATTTGGTCTTGTTTGCCTTCACCTTTCTCCAAATTCGTTGTACCTTTTCAAGGGTTCCCTTTTTTGTAGCTTCTTATGAGAAGAAGACTGTGTATACACAGTCTGGTGGTAGGGTGGAGAGGAAAGATTTACCTGGATGTTTCAACTCCTGTACAACTGAAACAATATTCCCATTTTGGAACCTGCTGCCTTGGAAAGAATGAAGACTTAAAAGTAATTTTCCTGGGGCCGGCGCAGTGGCGAAGCAGATAAGGCCGCCACCTGCAGTGTCAGCATCCCATATGGGCTCTAGTTCGAGTCCCGGCTGCTCCACTTCTGATCCAGCTCTCTGCTATGGCCTAGGAAAGCAGTATAAGATGGCCCAAGTCTTGGGCTCCTGCACCCACATGGTGCAGGAAGCTCCTGGCTCCTGGTTTAAAATCAGTGCAGTTCTGGTCATTGGGGCCATCTAGGGAGCAAACCAGTGGATAGAAACCTCTGTCTCTCTCTCTCTAACACTCTCTTTCTCTCTCTCTCTCTCTCTCTCTGCCTCTCCTCTCTCTGTGTAACTATGACTTTCAGATAAATAAATAAATATTTTTTTAAAAAAAGTAATGTTCAGGCATGGAAAGCAAAAACACTTTGGAAAAAAAAAAAAAAAAAAACTAAATGAAAGATCTCCGTGAGTGAGATCCCAGTGAAAAGAAGAGGTCATCAAAGAAGGAGGTACCTTTCTCTGAAGGGAGGAGAGAACTTTCACTTTGACTGTGACCCTGTCTAAATATGATCAGAGTTGGTGACCTCAAAAGGCTTCCATAGCCTTGGCAGCTCATGACAAGAGCCTAGGGTGATTACTGATGCCATAAACAAGAGTGTCAATTTGTTAAGTCAACATCAGGAGTCATTGTGCACTTACTCCTCATGTAGGATCTCTGTCCTTAATGTGCTGTACATTGTGATTTAATGCTATAAGTAGTACTCAAACAGTATTTTTCATTTTGTGTTTCTATGTGGGTGCAAACTGTTGAAATCTTTACTTAATATATGCTAAACTGATCTTCTGTATATAAAGAGAATTGAAAATGAATCTTGATGTGAATGGAAGGGGGGAGGGAGAGGGAAAGGGGAGGTTTGCGGGTGGGAGGGAAGTTATGGCGGTGGGGAAGCCATTGTAATCCATAAGCTGTACTTTGGAAATTTATATTCATTAAATAAAAGTTAAAAAAAAAAATAAAAAAGTAATGTTCCCAGCAAATTCTCCAATACAAGATTCCTCCTCACAGAACTATCCAACTCTATATCAAAATAATGTTGTTCAGCAAAATAACCCATGTAAACATAATTTCATAAGATTAAAAAGATTTTTAAGTAATAAAATTTGAGCTCTGATACAGAAACAAATAGAATAACTTGTAGAAAATTGTTCTCCACACTATTCTTTTAATTTTATTTGTAGAAAAAGAATGATCTGGGGCCGGTGTTATGTCATAGTGGGTAAAACCTCCGCCTGCAGCATTGGCATCCCATATGGGTGTTGATTAAAGTCCTTGCTGCTCCACTTCCAATCCAGCTCCCTGCAAATGTACCTGGGAAAGCAGCGGAAAGTGAGCCAAGTGCTTCGGCCCATGCACCCACTTGGGAGACCCAGATGAATCTCCTAGTTCCTGGGTTTGGCCTGGTCCAGCCCTGACCATTGTGGCCATTTGGGGAGTAAACTAGCAGATGGATTATCCCTTTCTGACTCTGTCTCCCCTCTGAAACTCTGTCTTTCAAATAAATAAAAAAATATTTATTAAAGTAAAGAGAAAGGATGGTCCTATATTTTGCTGTAAGTAAAGGGAAATAATTACTAAATAAATTTCTGCATGCAATTACTCCCATTTTTATGGCAATATTTGGAAACATATAATAAATACAGTGTTATGATTTGGACAATGATATCCAAATGGCATGAATCTAAATCTTAGTTTTAGCATATGCTAGTTATGTGAATTGGAAATGTTTCATCTTTTTATATCATTTGATATATAAAATGGATATAACATAGACAAAGCTGATAATATAATACTATTAAATTATACCATAGTGATAACAAAGGTATATCACAATGCTTGATACAAAGAAGGAACAATAAATATCATCTGTGGATCTCTTTCGTTTGACCGCTAGATCTCTTGACACTTTTAATTTATTGTTTTTGTCTGTGTGTGCCTTTTTTTATTTTTTATTTTTAACTTTTATTTAATGAATATAAATTTCCAAAGTACAGCTTATGGATTACAATGGCTCCCCCTCCACCATAACGTCCCTCCCACCCGCAACCCTCCCCTTTCCCACTCCCTCTCCCTTTCCATTCACATCAAGATTCATTTTCGATTCTCTTTATATACAGAAGATCAGTTTAGCATACATTAAGTAAAGATTTCAACAGTTTGCTCCCACACAGAAACATAAAGTGAAAAATACTGTTTGAGTACTAGTTATAGCATTAAATCTCAATGTACAGCACACTAAGGACAGAGATCCTACAGGAGAAGTAAGTACACAGTGACTCCTGTTGTTGACTTAACAATTTGACACTCTTGTTTATGGCGTCAGTAATCTCCCTAGGCTCTAGTCATGAGTTGCCAAGGCTATGGAAGCCTTTTGAGTTCGCCGACTTTGATCTTATTTAGACAGGGTCATAGTCAAACATAGTCAAAGTGGAAGTTCTCTCCTCCCTTCAGAGAAAGGTACCTCCTTCTTTGATGACCCATTCTTTCCACTGGGATCTCACTCACAGAGATCTTTCATTTAGTGTTGTTGTTGTTGTTGGTTTTGTTTTTTTTTTTTTTTTTTTTTTTTTGCCAGAGTGTTTTGGCTTTCCATGCCTGAAATACTCTCATGGGCTTTTCAGCCGGATCCACGTGCCTTAAGGGCTGATTCTGAGGCCAGAGTGCTGTTTAGGACATCTGCCATTCTATGGGTCTGCTGTGTATCTCGCTTCCCATGTTGGATCGTTCTCTCCCTTTTTTATTTTATCAGCTAGCATTTGCAGACACTAGTGTTGTTTATGTGATCCCTTTGGTTCTTAGTCCTATCATTACGATCAATTGTGAATAGAAATTGATCACTGGGACTAGTGAGATGGCATTGGTACATGCCACCTTGATGGGATTGAATTGGAATCCCCTGGTATGTTTCTAACTCTACCGTTTGAGGTAAGCCAGCTTGAGCATGTCCCGAATTGCACATCTCTTCCCTCTCTTATTCCCACTCTTATATTTAACAGCAATCACTTTTCAGTTAAGTTTCAGCACTTAAGAATAACTGTGTATTGATTACAGTATTCAACCAAAAGTATTAAGTAGAACAAACAAAAAAAAAATTACTAAAAGGGATAACATATCAAGTTGCTCATCAACAGTCAGGGTGAGGGCTGATCAAGTCACCGTTTCTCCTAGTGTTCATTTCACTTTAACAGGTTTCCTTTTTGGTGCTCAGTTAGTTGTCACCTATCAGGGAGAACATATGGTATTTGTCCCTTTGGGATTGGCTTATTTCACTCAGCATAATGTTTTCCAAATTCCTAACAGGGATCACTTTTCAGTTAAAATTTAAACACCTAAGAATAATTGTGTGTTAATTACAGAGTTCAACCAATGGTACTAGAACAAAAAAAAAATACTAAAATGGATGAAGTATTACATTGTACATCAACCATCAGGACAAGAGCTGATGAAGTCACTGTTTCTCATAGTGTCCATTTCACTTCAACAAGTTTCCCCTTTGGTGCTCAGTTAGTTGTCGCTGGTCTGGGAGAACATATGATATTTGTCCCTTTGGGACTGGCTTAATTCACTCAGCATGATGTTTTCCAAATTCCTCCATCTTGTTGTGTGTGCCTTTTAAAAAAATTAATTATATGTATTTGAAAAGCAGAGTGACAGACAGAGAATGAGGGATAGAGATGGAAAGAGATTGTCTATCCACTCATTCACTCCCCAAATATTCATAACGGTCCAGGACTGGGCCAGGCCTAAACCAAGAGTGAAGAACTCCATTCAGGAATCCCACTTAAGCTATCTGCTGCTGCTTTTCTGGAATTCGAAGAGGAGCAGCAGGGACTCAAAATGGGGCTCCAATTTGGGATGCTGGCATTGCAGGCAGCAGCTGATCTGACTAGGACATGCCAGCCCCTGTGTGTATCTTATATTTCTTTTCTTAGGTTAAAAATTTTTGTGGAAGATCAGGAGAGACAGAAGTAAATAGGATTTATTGCCCAAGTGAGGATATTCCCTCTCATTGGTAAAGTTATCAGTGTGAGTGCCTGATTTAATGTAGTCAGTTGTTGAACTAGACTTGGGATTTGTTATCACAAATGTCTTCCTTTAGTATTGGCAAAGTGTACCAGGGACTTTAAACTCTTTTAGCAGTGGTTTCTTGTATTTAGTGTATGCCTCGCTTGGGTGCCAGAGAGTTTTTCTCAGCATCCTTGTTCTATGTCCAGTTTTCAGAAGACAAGCCATTCCCATACTATAGAAAAGATCTTCTCCCACAATTTTTTCCTCCATCAGTGGCACATTGCTGTTGCTTCATAACTGAGGCAAAACTAGCAATGGAGGCTAAGCTTTTCTCATTTCTCTTAGTTTTAGGCAAATCCTGTGTGCTCCTGCTGTATTTGTTTCTACTATTTCCTTAGGAAAACAGGACATCTTCCTGGATCTAGTGGGTAGGAGTCTCTCCTGACCCCTCCACAGCGGCATGCACTCAAAACTTCTGCCTTGAAATAGAAGGTTCTAGAAAGTGTGCAGAAGTGTGTGCCTGTGCATCACCAGCTGGTGCTTTCTCTGGTTTCCACTGCACTCCACCTCCCTCCTTAGCATCCAGTGGAATCCTGCAGAGAACAAGTGAAAGTGAACGCCTGTTGTACCTGGAACTTCCAAGAATTATATCCTGACATGTTAGTAATCCACACTCTGCTTTTAAGAAATTGAATGCTTATTATTTTCTTCTATTCACTTATTTACTATTCTTTTCTATTTGTGGTGGCTCTTTCTTTCTCCCCTGCTCCATCAAAGGTTAAATAGTTTGCAGGAATCTTCTCTTTTTGGAGGTTCTGATCACCCTTGAAGAGTCAGCTCATTTGGTTCTCTGTGATATTAGCTCTTGAATGACTTCCACTCACGTGATTTGATAGATCATTGGCTTTTCTTTTGTTAGGATGGAAGCAGCATTGTTATGGTTTACAAAATGCTAATGAAGACCCCCCAAATTAATCATTCCTGTCTTTTGATGAGAATAACTAAGTATATTGTATGTAGAGATACAGTAAGTTATACAACACTCCATACAAGCAAAGTGCTCAATAAATATTTTATTTCTTTTAAATATTTTTTTTATTTATTTGAAAGTTGGAATTACACAGAGAGAGAAGGAGAGGCAGAGGCATAGAGAGAGGTCTTCCATCCGCTGGTTTACTCCCTAATTGGCCACAATGGCTGGAGCTGTGCCCACCCAAAGCCAGGAGCCAGGAGCTTCTTCCTGGTCTTCCTCATGGCTGCAGAGGCCCAAGGACTTGGGCCATCTTCCACTGCTTTCCCAGGCCACAGCAGAGAGCTGGATTGGAAGTGAAGCAGCCGGGACTCAAACCGGTGCCCAAATGGGATGCCAGCACTGCAGGCGGTGGCTTTACCTGCTATGCAACAGTGCCGGCCCCTCAATAAATATTTTAAATCAAACTCATTTGTGTAGGGGACTTAAATTCAGAAGTTGAAGTTTTGTAATCACAAGTCAGCATTTTAATTCTATAACTCAAAAATTAAAGTGAAATGAAATCGTTGTTATCAGTCTTACATGATAAAATAGCTTATTGCATGTATGTTATTGCATACACATGTACGAACACAGCATATTATCTAAATAAATTTTAGTAGAGGCAATATAACATAAACCTAGATTATAATTATTTTGATTCAGTTATAGTACTAAAAAATCCTCAGAATTCTTTTTGAAATAAAAAATGTTCTTTGAAAAAGCAATTGAAAATTATAATAAGTTGTAAAGCAATTCATTTTCCAATAATGTACAGATTTTTGTAGATCAAAACACAATGCATATGATAAAAATAATTACTTAAATCATATTTGAATCTTTAGTCAATCTATGCGTATTTGGAACACTTCTGGAACTCAGATGAATTTTTTTTGATAGTGTATGTTGGATATAGTATATTGGAATAGCATTTGAGCTTAATAAACAGATACATAATGGTATTCATAAAATGAGAAATGTCTTAAAATCAAAGGAATATTGAAATTGCTATTAATTGCCAATAATGTTAAATTAAAAAGTTTTAACAAAACCTCTATTAAAACACATTATGATGTGATGTGTCGCACTTATTGTCTGCTGATGAAAGCACGGAGAGAAAAAAATAGGTAACACCACCTCGCAAATGTTTAATCCAGGGTTTCTCAACATTGTCATGTTGGCATTTGGAACCAAATAACTGTTCTAGAGGTCGCCCAGTGTACTGTAGGACATTTAGCAGTATTCATAGCCATTACTCCCTAAGCATCCACCCCCTTGTAACAATCAAACTTTGCAATGTAGCTGGGTAGGTGATGGCAAGATTATTTCTAACTGATTATCATCACCTAACTCTACAGACCCTGGTGTTGATCAACATGAAACATGGATCCAAAGACAAATAGTCTCACACTCTGAAAACTGAGACTCTTGTAATGCCAACTCAGCTATGTATTCAAGCATGTCAAAATGTATATACTGATGGAGAACTGTTCATATTAACCAACAGTTAATACGCCAGTTAAGGTGCCCTTGTCCTTCAGTAGAGTACCTGAGTTTGATGGCTGACTGCAGTTCCTGACTCCAGCTTCCAGCCAGTGTCCACCCTGAGACACAGTGGTGAGGGCTCAAGGGTTTGCATTCCTGCCACCCAAGTGGGTTACCTGGAAAGATCCCAGACTCACAGCTTCAGCTCAGTCCAGCCCTACTAATTCTGGGTATTTGAGAAATGAACCAGCGGGTGAGGTCTGTGTCTATCTATAACTGTAAGACTACACTCTGACTCAAATAAAGAAATAAAAATTTTATATATATATATATATATATGTATAGATAGATAGATAGATAGTACAAATAAAAAGAATCAACAGGGCACTCCCTGAGAGGAAATTAAAAGGGTGTGACCATTTCTTAGGTTTTCTCAGAACGCTTCTGTAAACTGGAACACAAGTAGTTATATGAAACAGAGGCATTTAAATGGAGAGAGCAGTACCTGAGAGTCTGGGTCTCTTAAGGGGTGCATATGTTGTACAATTATCTAGGTTACACAAATTATGCCATTTCATGGGTGACATATAATTACAGGATTAAAAAAAACCCTGCAGGGGCCTGCACTATGGTGCAGCAGGTTAACACCCTGGCCTGAAGTGCCGGCATCCCATATAGGCACCGGTTCTAGTCCCGGCTGCTCCTCTTCCCATCCAGCTATCTGCTATGGCCTGGGAAAGTGGTGGAAGATGGCCCAGGACCTTGGGCCCCTGCACCCATGTAGGGGACTCAGAGGAAGCTCCAGGCTTTGGATCGGTGCAATTGGGGAATGAACCATCCGATGAAAGACCCCTATCTCTCTCTCTGTCTGCCTCTCCTCTCTCTGTGTAACTCTTTCAAATAATCTTTTTTTTTTTTTAAAAAAAGCTGCAGACATTTGGTTTATAAGTAATTTAATTTTATCATTCAGAGTTCAGGACAAATTCTTTCAATTTCTGTTTGTTATGGAAGGGTTTTATTTAATCTTCATTCATAAATGAGAGCTATGCCAGGTACAGTATTCTGGGCTGACAGATTTTTTTTTTCCTCTTAAGACTTGGACTATATCTCCCCATTCTGTTCTGTAGGGTTTCTGATGAGAAGTCAGCTGTGAGTCTAATTGGAGATCCTCTGAAAGTAATCTCACGTTTCTCTCATGCACATTTTAGCACCTTTTCTTTATGCTTTACTGTGGAAAGTTTGGCTACAATGTGTCGTGATGAAAATCTTTTCTGTTCATGTCTGTTAGATGTTCTATGTGCTTCCTCTATTTTGACATCCCTTTCTTTCTCCATATTAGAGAAATCTGCTGTAATTATTTCTTTTTTTTTTTTTTTTCTAGAGAAAGGTTTTCCTTTGCCATTGGTTCACCCTCCAATGGCTGCCGCGGCCAGCGCACTGCGCTGATCCGATGGCAGGAGCCAGGTACTTATCCTGGTCTCCCATGGGGTGCAGGGCCCAAGCACTTGGGCCATCCTCCACTGCACTCCCTGGCCACAGCAGAGAGCTGGCCTGGAAGAGGGGCAACCGGGACAGAATCCGGAGCCTGGACCGGGACTAGAACCCGGTGTGCCGGCGCCGCAAGGAGGAGGATTAGCCTAGTGAGCCGCGGCGCCGGCCCTGCTGTAATTATTTCACTAAATATGCCTTCTAGTCCATTCTCTCATTCCACACCTGAACCTTCAGGAACTCCTAAGACCATATGTTGGGTCATTTGATAGTATCCCATAAATGTATATTTTTTTAAGTTTTCTATTTTCTTCTTTTTTGGTTCTGATTGCAAGATTTCCAAAGATTTGTTTTCTAGTTTGGATAGTCTTCTTCTGTTTAGATCTTCCACTGCATTTCTTATTTGATCGATTCAATTCTTCATTTCTAGTATTTAATTTTGATTTCTCTTTGAAATCTAAATTTCACAGGAAAAATTTTCATTCAGGTCATGCATGGTTTTTTGTAGTCTGTGGATTTGCTTCTGATTGCTTTTGAGTATTCCGATGATTAATTTTTTGAATTCTGTGTTTGACATTTCCTCAATCTCTTCATCTTCACATTCTAATATTAAAATGTTGTTTTGTGCCTTTTGGGGGGAAAAGGGGATCATGGGGTCATTTTTATTCTTGTTTCTTGAATTTATGCATTTGTTTTAGGCATTTGTGGAGTTGATTGTTGTTTTGTTACTCTGATGGCTTTTATCTTTGAGCTAAGCCTATGGCTTAGTTGAATGTCTGCACTTCAGTGAACACCAAGAGGTGTGTGGTGGGTGTGGCCAGGGAACTCATTCTAGTGCTCCAGAGTGGCGGGAGTATCCAGGGTAACACCCATGTTGGGCGTGATAGATCTCTTGTTAACAGAAGGGGGGAAATCATCACCTCTGTTGGTGTGATCACCCCTTCACCTCCTGTCTTCCAAGCTGAGCAATACCCAGGTGTTAGCCCAGTGTGTTCAACACTCATCTTCACCCCTGTATGAACTGCACAAACGATCTGCACAGTCCACCCAGTGAGTGTGGTTCCTGCTGCAATGACCTGCCCTAGGCAACCAACAAGCTCTGAACATGTGGAGCCACAGCCAGCGATTTCCCAGATAGCCAGCTATGACCTGCACTCTTGCGTGCAACACTGAGTCCCCACAGTCTCAGCACACAAGGCTCCCATACTTGCTGGGTGCGTAGATTTCATTCTGCTCTGTCAGCTTGTCTGGGCAGCAGAGAGGCAGATGTCCTTTGAGCCAGCTCGGCCCAGGTGTCTTGATCCTGGGAGGCTGCAGGTGCTTCACCATCCTACATGGTTGCCCAGCCACCGCCCAGCCAGGCTCAAAGTCAGAGGGACTGAGGACTCTTCCCTCCACTAGAATCTATGAACCACACACAAGAGCCACCGGCCGAGTGTTGTTCTCTCCCTGCCACTGCTGCCAGGTCTGCCTGGAAGATGGTATCCTGTCTCCATCAGTTGCTATGTGTGCCCGCATAGTCTTCTGCAGCTCCTGCCCAAACCCAAAATGGCATGGGCCCTTTCTCAGCCGAGAAGTAGGTGCTGTTGTGGGGAAGTTGGGGCAAGATAAATGTGGTCCCTTTGCTTCCACTGGGTCCATCGGCAACTGCTGGCAGCCACTAGCCCACAGGGCTCCAGTCCGGATCCACGCCATGCTCTCCCTTTGGCTATATCACTGTTTGCTGCAACCCAGTCTCACCTCCACCTGCAAGCTGCTGCCTGCTCCAGCTCTTGGCTGCTATAGTTAGGCATTGTGTTCCTGTTCCTGTTGCACATCTGCACCCTCCATATGAGTCCATGGCATTCCCGTTCCTCTTGTAGGATTTCCAGGGCAGTTTTCCCTCCAGTTATCCCCTGAGAGTGCACATACTACACTTTTTAAAGCTATTTATCCCTAGCCCAGCACAGTGTGTTGTTCCCTAATCCACCATCTTCGAATCTCCAAATGCCATTTCTTAATGACCCCAATGGTAAGAGATGTACAGCTGCAATTTTACAGTACATTGTTATAGTTGCTATATTTTAACATTAGCTGTTGTTCCTCTCTTCCTATCCCTAACTTGTAACTTGAGCTTTATCAGACATATGTATGTATGTATAGAGAGAACCATACTATATAGAGTTTGCTATTGTCCAATGTTTCAGGAATCAACTGGAGATTTTAGAGCATGCCCATCCTGTATTAGGGGAGATTTCTGTATTTGTAGTTCCTTGTGGGATCATTTTTACTAAACTTATTAATAGCAAAGTACTTGTACTTTGCAATTTTTAAAATAAGGCTGTATGTATGATCATGCTTTAGAAATCTTAAAAGATGAGTTATTAATTCCAGGCAATACTTCAAAAAGCTCATGGAAGAAGAGAATTGAATCAAAAGTTTATTTTGGTGCAAAAATCTTTTAAAATCCATGAGTAGCTTTTTCATAGCACATAGATTTCATTAACTGTTTTAGATCCATGTATGTATGGATCTCAAAAGCTCTGCACCAAAATAAATGGTACCTTGCATTTTCCTTGAACTTTATAAAGTCCCTTTCTTACATACTGAGTTACAAATTCACCATCATCCAGTACCAGAACTGTAAATAAGTAAAGAATAGTGGAAGAGTAGAAATGAGAATGTTACAATATCATATGAATATGTAATTTTCCAACATAAGTAGGAGAACTAAACAAAGCTGAGATCTCAGTCCATGGAGCTCAGGTAGCTTAATTATGTCAGCTTCTTGAAGTAAACTCATGCCATGTGGTGTTATAGTCACAGTAAGCAGATGGAGCAAGCCAAAGACTGTGTCTCATGCTATGCTGAAGGAAGTACATATATGATAATGAAATTTGAGTTTATATGTCCTGAAAAGTAAAATCCATATCTCCCTCTGGGGTTTTGTGAGATTTAGTGCATACTGCTGCATTTAATTCAAGCTCTGATTCACAATTATTTTCATCAAATAAATTTTTTTTCCTACACACTACACACCCCCAAAGTCACTACCTTTCCTAAGTAGAAAATCATTAAAAAAGCATAAGCTATTTCTCACTTTGACACTATTCTTATTGCAGTTATTCCATATGTTTAGAAGTTTGGGGCATGTCATCATACAGAATATGGCTTGTAGTTTCTTTTACACCCCTCCCATTGGAGAAAGGAGTTATTATTTGTTTACTCATTCACTTTTAATATATTGAAAGCCTTTATTTTTCTCTCTCAATCTGAGGCTGAATTATAGACTTTAAATCAGTAAAAGAATTGTTAAAGAATTTTGCCTTATTGTGTTCAATATATTTTCACAAAAATATAATATAAATATTCTTTTAAAGTTTTTTTAATAAATATTTTATCCTCATATTTTTCTCTGTATTTAAAATTAATTTCTAGCTGTGATTGCTTTTGTTTTCACACATGGCATTTTCCTGGAGTCTCCATTTCCCTGGATTATTTTTCTCAAATTGCATTTCCATAATGTTCACCATCTTGTGCCCACAAATGCCAAGATTTAACCAAATGGTATCTGGACTTTTCCCCTTGGTTTTCAGACTCAGTCATCAACTCCATGACATTTAAAATAATGTAAAGCTGTCTTAATCCAGAGGTTCTAAACAAGGGCAAAATTTGACAGAATTACCTAGGGAGAAATTTAAATTTTCATACAACAAGCTCCTTCTGCCCTATCCCCATTTGAGATATCTAATAAAACTGATATTTGTGAAATACATTTTTTTTCTTCAGAGAAACTGTATCTAGCAATGATTTTAATGCTGCAAGCAATAAAAAAATCACTTATGATCTATATAACCAAGGGAGATATTTATCAATATTACATTTGAGTTACTTGCAAAATTATGTGACAGTCTAACATTCAGAAATGGGAAAACCAAAAAAGCTAGGCAAGAGCTGGGCAGCAGCTAAAGTCACAGCTCTAAACCCAACCTAAGAGCAGACAGCTGTTCAAACAATACATCAGATGCAACCCTTGCACTGCTGCTCACTGAACTGGGCACAGGCACCTGCTCAAGGCTTCTTCCTTTGCTACACCTGGCATCTGAATGGCGTTGCCTATTGAATGCTACCTACCATAGAAATAGATTCTCACCTTTGCGCTTGAGTTTGCTACTTCCTAATTCAGACTCCAGAGTGACGCAACTGATTGGTCAAGAAAAATCAGAAGTGATGCTGGAAAATGGAGTATCTTGTTGTTTCATCTTTTGTGGGGATTCTCAAAATATAGAAGTTTATGCAATGGACACAAGGCTCTGGACAACAACAATAATTTAAAAAGTGTACATATTTTACCACATGTCTTTGTTCATATAAATTATTTTTGAAATTCATTTATTAATAAAATATTACTTTCAAATATACATATGTGTTTAAGTAAGTCTATTAAAAGTCCTTTTCTATATTCACAGAAATTAGTATTCTAAAGCATGAGATCAAATTGCACAGATATGAGCTACATGAAACAAATCCAAACATACTAAAGAAAAAAATACTTATCCCACCAGATTAATGGGCACCTGTATTTTCCATTTACTTCATTGATCCATATGTACTGCAAGTCTTCATTGGTCTTGTATTTGTCACATAACAAAGATGGTGTGAAGCCCAGATTTCCTCTTAGTTGTGCTCCTAGAGTGCCCCCTTGAGTAGTCATGTATTCTCTTGTCTCACTCCTATTTTATAAGATAGGTACATTAACAAGGGTCAAAATTCCTCCCAGAGCTCTTAAAAGAGACTAATGAGATCTCCCCGTGCCTGACTGCTTCTCACTCTGGAGTCCCCTTATCCAGATTATGCTCGCAGATCCCTCTATAGAAATTCGCGTCTATTAAAATCTTACTCTTTCCAGTCTGATTTTAGTTATTTTACTTGACTTTGGAAATACTATGTTTATTCAGCCGTTCACTGTTTGTCTTCCTACCATGAAAATACAAGTTTTCAAGGTCAGGGGCAAAATCTGTCTTAATAACCTACATTCCCACCATCTAGAACAGAGCCCAGGACAGAGAAGAAACTTAATAAATATTTATACATAAGAAAGTGAATGGAACAAAAATCATGAACACAACTCAGGGAAGTCAAAATGTCCATAAGAATGAAAATTCGTATAGTATTCTTGTTTTTCAAGAGTTATAATGTAATCATTTTCATCTAAACATATCTTTGTTATCAATAAAAATTTAAACATTTTACCAAATACCACAAATATGGGGCCTGTTCTAATTCTGGCAATAGAAACATAAACATATCTACATAAAGAATAGCACACAAAATATTTTACATTGTCTCTTTCAAAATGTTTTTCTTTTCCTACAAGAAGAAGCATCCAATGTTATATAGGGGAGTTCCTCATAATGAATAAGACAAGCTCAGAGGAGGACAGCAGGCGCCTCCTTCTTCTTTGGTGCGATGGTTCACCTGATATGCTCTCATTCTTTCTTCTTTACTATGATATACCATTGCCACTGGCCTTCTAAATGCCCCTTTAAATTCTTCCCCTTGTTGCACTGCATGATTTTTATGAGGATGAACAAAGAATTACTAGTCCATTTTGATCTGCAGTAAATCTCTTTTGCCCTTGTTGCTTCTTAACTGTACTTTTAGCCTTATTTTCTGAAAATGATTAATTCAAGTGGAAAGGTGCTATATTGTAGCATCCTTGGACAATACCTCTTCTTTCTGACTAACCGGCTGTTATGGATGCAACTCATGTGAATTACAGTTTACCAAAGCTTTGACACCTTCCTTTGTTGGATCAAATCAAATCAAGAGTGTAAAGCTCATGAAACTGGGAGAGCCATAGCACACAGAATTTACTAAGTTCAATGGTTACTTCTCCTTAATAACTTGCATAAATTATTTCCCACTTTCAAGCTTGTTTCATTACTTGCAGCATCAAAATTCAGGTTAAGAAAAGTTGATAGCTCCCTAAAAATTTATGCTCTACAGTTAGATATGTAAAATGTCTGGGAAAATTCCCCAAAAAACTCAGATTATCTAGCTCAAAAATGGGATTGGTATGAGCACTATGGCTCAGCAGATTAAGCCACCCCTTGGGCCTTCCACATTCCATATCTGAGTGTCTGCTTCATATCCTAGCTAATCCACTCTGATCTAGCTTCCTGCTGATGATTAAAGAACTTGAGTCCCTGGCACCTATGTTGGAAACCCAGATGGAAGTCTGGGCTCCTGGCTTTGGCCCGGTCAATTTCCATCTGTTGAGGCTATTTGGGGAGTGAAGCAGCAGATGGAAATGATCTCTCTCTCTCTCTCTCTCTCTCTCTGTCTCTCTCCCTCCTTCCCTCCCTCCCTCCCCTCTCTCTCTGTCTGTCTTCAAATACATAAGTAAATAAAATTTTTGCAGGCATAAAAATAATTAATATATGACTGACAAACATACATACTCAAAATTGAAGAATTATTTTACAATTTTCATGTAAGAACAAAATAGGCATTTGTAAGAAAACTTGACCAAAGAACAATTTGCTCAACTGAAACTGGGAGAGTAATATGATATCCTGGACACTAGAGTACCAGTCTAGGAAAAAATACTTCAGGTTTAATTTCCATATTTATAACACAATTATTTTATGACCTAACAGTGATAACTAAATGTTTTAGGTTTCAATTTTCATATTTGTAACTTGAAATACTCCCTGGATATATACACTATACACACTAGTATAGTTATTGTAATTGGGTCAGCCAGAGAAATAGAACAAAAAATAAATGTGTGTGTGTATAATTTTATAACTTATTACAAGAATTGTCTCATGAGATTATGAAGACTGAGAAATCACCTAGGAGTTCCTTCTGTTTATCTCTCTCCATCTCTATCTCTGTCTATTTCCCCGCCTCTCAAATAAAATGATAGTATTTGTTATTTCCTGGTCTTGATACTTGTATTTTTGGACCATTAGTCTTAAGAAAGGAGCCAGGCATGTGCATTCCTTTCTTATAAGTTCTCCTAGGAAACATTGCTTTTCATTCATTTTGGTTTTTATCATACTCTCATAAATAAGCTTTTACTTTATTTTAAAAAAAAAAATCTGTCTCTGTATTTGGCCAGTGTCCCCACCATCAAGAATAAACCGCAGTACAGAAAAGAGAAAAAATGAATATTTGTACACAAGTAAGTGAATGAAACAAAAATCATGAACACAGCTTGGGAAAGTCAAAATGTCCAATAGAAATTAAAATATCTGTAGAAATAGAGAGGAAAAAATATCTTCCATTCACTGATTCACCCCCCAAATGCCTGCAGCTGCAGGAGCTGCAACACACTAAAGCCAGGACCCTAATCAGTCTAAGTCTCTCATGCGGGTCACAAGTACCCAAGTACTTGAGCCATAACTTGCGGCTGTGCAGATTGCAAATGGCAGGAAACTAGATGTGGAGCAGGACGGAAACTTCATCCAGACCCTCCAATATGGGATGCATGCCTCCCAAGTGGCAATTTAACTGCTGTGTCAAATGCCCCTCCATAGGCTATGCTTTTCTGGACCCAGCGAGGGATGATGTACATAATCTTGTGGCTCTCAGGCCAACGTTATCTGAAATAGTTCTTATGGTATTTGCTCCCACATTTCAAATAATTTGAAAATCATCACCAATTTTCAAAATAGAAAAACTGTCTCATTGTTGCTTCAGAGATAAGGTGAATAGAAACAGCAATCCTACAATAACAGAAACAAAGTATAAGAAAAGTAGTTGTAACAGACATGGAATTAGCTACAAAAACAAGAAAGGTATTACTAGTAAAAATGACTGAAGAACAATCTTAGGTAATGGAAGACATTACAATTAAAATTTCTAGATTCTTTCAGATAATTCACTCAGAATTGGCCCATTTTTCAAGGTTTCTTGGTACTCTAGGTAACTTAAGTTTACTGCTTTGTGCCATGTTGAATAGATCCCTAGAATCATGGATAGGAGAAAACAAATCATGTGGCCGGCGCTGCGGCTCACTAGGCTAATCCTCCGCCTTGCGGCGCCGGCACACCGGGTTCTAGTCCCGTTCAGGGCGCCAGATTCTGTCCCGGTTGCCCCTCTTCCAGGCCAGCTCTCTGCTGTGGCCAGGGAGTGCAGTGGAGGATGGCCCAAGTGCTTGGGCCCTGCACCCCATGGGAGACCAGGAGAAGCACCTGGCTCCTGGCTTCAGATCAGTGTGGTGCACCGGCCACAGCCACCATTGGGGGTAAACCAACGGAAAAGGAAGACCTTTCTCTCTGTCTCTCTCTCTCACTGTCCACTCTGCCCGTCAAAAAAAAAAAAAAATCATGGATTTAATAAAGCAATTATATTACAGGCTTTGTTCTACAGAGAGTTTTGAAATTGAACAAATTAATTTATGTAGTGCTTCTTTCTCTCAGATTTCTGATTAACTAAAATATATCAAATGATAATTGCTAATGCAATGATAGTGCAGAGAAATTTAGACTGTGGCTTACACTAGAAGAGTAGCAGATGAATGCATATGTGTTGCTAAGAAGTAAAAAGATTTCATGTATAGAAAATTGGAAGTACTATAATCAATGGGCATATAGTGAAATAGTACAACAGCCTTGATCCAGGACTCCTCTACAGTAGAAAATCTGGAAGTAGCAATTGTTAATTAGCAATTGAATGACTGGATGACAGTGGCAAGGGGCAATGGGTGAGTACATGTCAACTGAGAATGAACACATCCACTGGAAGGGATACAGAACACAAAAATGGAATGCATTTCAGAGGCAAGACAGATTAAGTATTTCTTTTTCTTTTTTCTTTTTTTTTCCATTTTTTGACAGGCAGAGTGGACAGTGAGAGAGAGAGACAGAGAGAAAGGTCTTCCTTTGCCGTTGGTTCACCCTCCAATGGCCACTGTGCCTGGCGTGCTGCGACCGGCGCACCGCGCTGATCCAATGGCAGGAGCCAGGTACTTATCCTGGTCTCCCATGGGGTGCAGGGCCCAAGGACTTGGGCCATCCTCCACTGCACTCCCAGGCCACAGCAGAGAGCTGGCCTGGAAGAGGGGCAACCGGGACAGAATCTGGCACCCCGACCGGGACTAGAACCTGGTGTGCCGGCGCCACTAGGCAGAGGATTAGCCTAGTGAGTCGTGGCGCCGGCTGTATTTCTTTTTCTTAAAAGAAATGATTTGTTTATTTTTTTTTTGAAAGACAAAGTTACAGAGAGAGAAAGAGAGGCAGAGAGAGAGAGAGAGAGAGAGAGAGAGAGAGAGAGAGAATCTTACATTTGCTGGTTCACTCCCCAAGTGGTAGCAAGGGCCAAAGCTGTGCCAGACCAAAGCCAGGAACCAGGAGCATCTTCTAGATCTCCCACATGGTTGTAGGGGACCAGGCACTTGGATCATCTTCCCCTGCTTTCCCAGGGAGCTGGACCAGAAGTCAAGCAGCGAGGACTTGAACTGGTGCCCATATGGGATTCCATACCACAGGCGGTGGCTTTTACCCACAATGCCACAGCTCCAACACCAGCCCCTTAAGTATTTCTAAAACCCTGTTTACAGAGGTTTTCATAAAGAATTAGAGTTGGTGCCACGGCTTAATAGGCTAATCCTCCGCCTGTAGCGCCGGCACACCAGGTTCTAGTTCCAGTTGGGGCGCCAGATTCTGTCCCAGTTGCTCCTCTTCCAGTCCAGCTCTCTGCTGTGGCCCGGGAGTGCAGTGGAGGATGGCCCAAGTCCTTGGGCCCTGCACCCGCATGGGAGACCAGGAGAAGCATCTGGCTCCTGGCTTCAGACCAGCGCAGCATGCTGGCTGCAGTGCACTGGCCATGGTGGCCATTGTGGGGGTGAACCAATGGAAAGGGAAGACATTTCTCTCTGTCTCTCTGTCTCTCTCTCACTGTCTAACTCTGCCTGGCAAAAAAAAAAAAAAAAAAAGAATTAGAAAAAAAAAAGCCATAATAGTATGAGGTGTAAGAGCATAAAGAATGGACACTCAGTATTTATTTATCTTTGTAAATGATGAAGTAAACTATTAATACTATTGTTTTAACTTATTGAGGGCTACTTTTTTCCATTGTATGAGACAAAAAAGAATCTGACGAAAGCAAAGCAAAAAGAAATAAAAACTGTACAGAAAAAAAATAAAAATACTGTGTTCTTCATTAAACCTTATGTTAAATTGATGAAATCCCAACAGAAATAGCGTGGTAGCATTTAATGAGATGCAAGGAAGTAGCAGTGCCTTTCCAAGTCATATAAACTAGAGGGAGAAGTATAACAAACAAAATATTGACTATCCTTTCAAATAGCTCAATTGGGAAGTAATGATTAGTGTCAGACATAATATCACAAGGTCAGTAACCTTTCATCCCACAGTGCAATATTTTACTGTGCTTGCCCTAGGAATCAGTTACAATGGCCTCTACCATTTGTCATGTACATCATTTGGATTTTCTGAATGTACGAACGGTTGACCTTAACCGTTCTACAACTACTAGGAGTTGAAGGTCATGCTATATGTCATTGAAAAGAGAATTTCCTCTGAATTGGCAATAAACTCTTGACTTTGACCTGTGACATTAATGCCATGAAATAAAATATTTTCTATTTTACAATTTACATAGAGAACACATGCACTTTATTCCACCAGACTGTTCTTTCACATCTTTACGAAAACCTTGTCCATTTAAAAAGAAGTATTCAAGCAGCAAGATTTACTTACTGCTAAAATCAACTTCATTACAGAAAATACAATAATTTCTCTTATTTTTATTGCTGGATATTTGATAGTTCAAGAAATAAAAAGAGGTAGATATCAATAATTGGGGAAAATATTAGAAGCCATGAATATAACAGAGTTGAGAATTTAATATCTGACTTTTTTCTAAAATCTGTAACTATTTAAGAGCCAAAATCTCTTATCAAGTATTATTTTGCTCTGTATGTATCTTGTTGTAGGAAAAAAGAGAAAGGACTTTGGTTAAATAGTCTGCTGCATTTAATATATTTAATGTTTCATAAAATACTGTTACAGCTATAAAATTTACGAACTATCTTTTATCTGGAAAATGCTCTGTAAGAATAATACAATGAATTCAAATATCCCCAAAATATCTAAAGCTGTATTTTATTTTATTTAGTTCCAAACCCATTTTTTATTTAATTACATTACCTATCATACATATCATATAGATGCAGTATTTGTGATTCAAAGCATGAAAGAAAATAAAATGTTTCTAAAGAATCAGCAATTAGAGTAAGCACCAGAAAGATCTTCTTTCTATTAGCTTATATTTAAAACTTTCCCACAGAGAAGAAAGCAAGAACAGAATATACTGTTGCCTATGTGAATGTTTTGATTGCTTTTGTTCTACAAACATTGATTTGTGGATCACAGGTGGTCGTTGTAACATTGTAACTCTCTCTGTGCTTACATGTAGTAATAAATATTTTCATATTCAAATATTTTATAATGATAACTTCATTCATTCTCTTTTATTCTACAAGATTATAATCTTCCTATGGGTGAAAAACCAGCTGAAGTAATAGTTCTTTGTTAATGTCTGGCACATAATGGAAGCAGATAAATGTTCACTTAATAACAAAAAGAAAGAAAATGTTCTCTATGTTAGTGTCTGCTAATTATGAACCATTTCACTTTACTTTTTGCTAAAATTCCCTTGTTAGAATTGCAAGGCACTTACTGTACATCAACATACCATATGTACATTCAAACTTCGTTCCTACACTTCCTTATAAGAATTTGAACAAGATACTTAACCAAATGTGCTTTAGTTTTTCCACATGTAAGAAAGAAATAAGAATTGTACCCACCACATATGACTAATAGGAGAACGACTTGGTCTAATATAAAGTGATTTGAAGAGTGTGTGGTACGTATGAGGATACTTCAAAAAGTTCATGTAAAATGGAATTAAAAGGGAAGTTCATTTTGGTCAAAATATATGAGAATCCAAGCATTTAAGGGGTTGAAAAATGAATATAATGAAAAGTATGCATGAAACTGTTGAAATCTTTACTTAATTTACACTAAATTGATCTTTGTATATAAAGATAATTGAAAATGAATCTTGATGTGAATGGAATGGGAGAGGGAGCAGGAGATGGGAGGGTTGTGGGTGAGAGGGAAGTTATGCGGGGGAAAAAGCCATTGTAATCCATAAACTGTACTTTGGAAATTTATATTTATTAAATAAAAGTTAAAAAAAGAAAAGTATGCATGAATTTCAAAACATTAGCAATGAAATAAGCTTATCTGTTAATCCCATTGTCCATGAGCTTTTTGAAGCTCCATCTTAGTAAGTACTACAAATATTAAAATATCTTTATTGATCTAAGCTTGGAATAATCATAATACCTATGTCATAGATTTCTGATCATAAAATTTTGAAGGTAGAGCCACGACAGTGGTAGTGGTAATTGCAGAGGTAGAGTCAGGAATGATTAAGGACCTAGAAGGAAGGAGTAGTTACCACCTGGGATGGGACAGTATGGGAACAGCACAGTTCATAGGGGCAGATCAGGAGGTCAGTATTGCAGATGTTAATTTGGCAATTTCTTTAAATATGTAAATATAGATGTTGAATGAGAAACTGAATATAGAACAGCAAAGACACAAATCAACAATTCCGAAAGGAAATACTAGTCTTAGGGGCCTACATTAAGTTAATTGAACCAACTCTATATACAGTTGGTTTCTAAGTTTTGGATATTTGGAGCTTTTTCAGACCTTTATTATAGATACAAGATCTTATATACACAAAATGCATATGTTTAATTTTTATACTGTGAAAATAGATTTTTATCCACCTAAACCATAAAGACAATGCTGACAAAATTATGATCTCATTCTAATTTTTCATGCAAAATAACATTCATTTTCTAAAAACCAATTTTAGTAAATGGCACAAATAAAACTAAATATAAACTTTATTTCTACATAAAAGTTAATTTCAATAGACAGCTGCTGTTGTTCGTTTATGTGAGAAGCTGAAAATACAAATTGGACATTCAGTTCATTTTGATATTTAATGAAGTAAGACTCTTTATTTTGAAGGTAGCAAAATTTCAAAACCGAAATCCCCATAAAAACATTTCGGCAAATGACATCATGGCTCTCATAGGTCATTTCACAAAATCCTTATAGAAGTCTAGAAAGGATCAACTGCATTTTCCCGGAATCTGAGTTGAATTTCTGTGCATTTCTTGGTCCTCAGACTCGAAGTCTTCTAATAAATATAAACCTTCACAAAAATGTATTTTTGAAATATTTACAAAGCTGTGTATCTCAGACCTCCCTTTCCAAAACTACAGCTTGACCAAAACCTTTGCAACTCTAGCAGCCTTAATCATGGCAACTATAAATCCAATGAGTCTAAAGCCAAAGTAAACATTCAAGATTCCTAACCAGTATGTGAATTTATTTCTATAAAACTGTTCTGAAGCAGTTGCATCAGTGAACAATAGAAACGAAACTCACAACACTATTCCACTTATAATAACAGAAGAATAAAACACCTGGGGATAGCGCCATGTCTCACTTGGTTAATCCTCTGCCTGCGGCACCAGCATCCCATATGGGCACCAGTTCTAGTCCCTGTTGCTCCTCTTCCAGTCCAGCTCTCTTCTGTGGTCCAGGAGGGCAGTGGAGGATGGCCCAAGTGCTTGGGCCCCTGCACCTGCATGGGAGACCAGAAAGAGGCACCTGGCTCCTGGCTTCAGATCGGCACAGCACTGGCCATGGCAGCCATTAGGGGAGTGAACCAATGGAAGGAAGACCTATCTCTCTGTCTCTCTCTCTCACTGTCTATAACTCTACCTGTTAAATAAATTTAAAAACAAACAAAAAAAAGAATAAAACACTTTGAATAAATTTGACAAATGTGGGCCAAAACTGGCTGGTGTCTCAGCTCAATAGGCTAATCCTCCGCCTTGCGGCACCGGCACACCGGGTTCTAGTCCAGGTCGGGGTATGTGATTCTGCCCCAGGTGCCCCTCTTCCAGGCCAGCTCTCTGCTGTGGCCCGGGAGTAGAGTGGAGGATGACCCAGGTCCTTGGGCCCTGCACCTGCATGGGAGACCAGGAGAAGCACCTGGCTCCTGGCTTCCGATCAGCGTGGTGCGCTGGCTGCGGCGGCCATTGGAGAGTGAACCAATGGCAAAAAGAAGACCTTTCTCTCTGTCTCTCTCTCACTGTCCACTCTGCCTGTCAAAAAAAAATTTAAAAAAAAAAAAAGGTGGACCAAAATTTTTACTCTAAAAAAGAAAAGTAAAACAGTGATTGGAGAAATTAAAGATCTAAACAAGCAGGAAGATATCTTAAGTTCATAGAAGACTCAACATTATTGAGACTCCTTCTCAAACTGATCTACAGATTCACAGCAATTCTAAACAAAACCTCAAGTTAGCTTTTCTGTGGAAATTGCTAGCCTAACACTAAAATTTGTATTTAAATGTCAGGGACACAGAACATCTAATGTAATGAGCAATTGTTTTAGAAATATTGACTTGCCCCAAATGGTGGAGTTAGAAATGTGCCAGGGGATTCCAATTCAATCCCATCAAGGTGGCATGTACCAATGCCATCTCACTAGTGCCAGTGATCAGTTTCAGTTCACAATTGATCACACTGATAGGTCTAAGAGTCTAAGAAATCACACAAACAAGACTAGTGTCTGCTAATACTAACTGATAAAATCAAAAAGGGAGAGAATGATCCAACATGGGAAGCAGGATACACAGCAGACTCATAGAATGGCAGATGCCCTAAATAGCACTCTGGCCTCAGAATCAGCCCTTAAGGCACGTGGATCCGGCTGAAAAGCCCATGAGAGTATTTTAGGCATAGAAAGCCAAGACACACTGGAAAAAAAAAGACCTAAATGAAAGATCTCTGTGAGTGAGATCCCAGTGGAAAGAATGGGGCCATCAAAGAAGGAGGTACTTTTCTCTGAAGGGAGGAGAGAACTTCCACTTTGACTATGACCCTGTCGGAATAAGATCGAAGTCAGCAAACTCAAAAGGCTTCCATAGCCTTGGCAACTCATGACTAGAGCCTAGGGAGATTACTGACGCCATAAACAAGAGTGTCAAATTGTTAAGTCAACAACAGGAGTCACTGTGTACTTACTTCTCATATGGGATCTGTCCTTAATGTGTTGTCTAATGTGAAGTCATGCTATAACTAGAACTGAAACAGTTTTTTACACTTTGTGTTTCTGTGTGGGTGCAAACTTAGGAAATCTTTACTTAATTTATACTAAATTGATCTTCTGTATATAAAGAGAATCAAAAATGAATCTTGATGTGAATGGAATGGGAGAGGGAGCAGGAGATGGGAGGGATGTAAGTGGGAGGGAAATTATGGGGGGGGAAGCCATTGTAATCCATAAAATGTACTTTGGAAACTTATATTTACTAAATAAAAGTTAAAAAAAAGAAATATTGACTTATAAAGTTCTTTTTTAAATGATATGGAAGGTTAGAGTTGCAAAGTACTTCAGGACTGTCCTGGTAGTTACCTACGTGGTTGCCTTAACTTTCACTTGCTCGTTGTCTGCATTCCAGTATCTATTGCTCTTTCATTTCAGAGTGAAAGATCCTCCTTAGCATTTTTGCAGAGTGAGTCTTCAATGATAACTACTCTTAGCTTTCGTATATTTGGGAATATTTTAATCTATCCTAGATTTTTTAGAAATAATGTTACTGGATGCAGAATTTTTGATTGAAAATCCCTTTCCGTCAGCATTTAAGTAGGTAATTTCACTGCTTTTGAGCCCTGTGGCTTCTGATAAGAAACCCCATGTAAATATTTTTGAAGATAACTTCAAGTGATGAATCATTATTCTCTGGCTGCTTTCACAAGCTTCTTTATGTCTTCAGTTCAGACAGTTAATTTGTGATGTGTTTAGGTGTGACTCTTTTTTTTTTTTTTTTTTTTTTTTTTTTGACAGGCAGAGTGGATAGTGAGAGAGAGAGAGACAGAGAGAAAGGTCTTCCTTCGCCGCTGGTTCACCCTCCAATGGCCGGTGCACCGCGCTGATCCGATGGCAGGAGCCAGGTGCTTCTCCTGGTCTCCCATGGGGTGCAGGACCCAAGCACTTGGGCCATCCTCCACTGCCCTCCCTGGCCACAGCAGAGAGCTGGCCTGGAAGAGGGGCAACCGGGACAGAATCCGGCGCCCTGACCGGGACTAGAACCTGGTGTGCTGGCGCCACAAGGCGGAGGATTAGCCTAGTGAGCTGCGGCGCTGGCTTAGGTGTGACTCTTGGAGCTTAACTTACTTGCAATCCTTCAAAACACTTGAATGTATTGATTCAAATTTTCAAGCAAATTTGGGAAGTTTTAGTTCTTCTAGAATATTCCTTTTGTCACTTTCACCCTCTCCTCTGCTTCTTTAATTCCCGTTATGTATGTATTAGAATGCTTGATGGTGTTGGGGCCAGCAATGTGGCATAGCAGGTAATGTCACTGCCTACAGTGTCAACATCCCATATGGGCACCGGTTTGAAACCCGGCTGCTCCGCTTCTGATCCAGCTCTCTGCTATGGTGTAGGAAAGCAGAAGATGGTCTAAGTGCTTGGGCCTCTGCACCCATTGTGGAAGACTTGGAAGAAGCTCCTGGCTCCTGACTTTGCATAAGCCCAGTTCCAGCCGTTGCAGCCATTCAGGAAGCAAACCAGCAGGTAGAAGATTCTCTCTCTCTTTTTCTCTGCCTCGCTGTAACTCTGCTTTTCAAAGAAATAATAAAGAAATATTTAAAAAAGATGCTAGCTATTAATCTAACATCTCTGAATCTCTGGTCTCTGTTCCTGTGTGTTTCATATTGAATATTTTCAGTTAACTAATCTTCACGTTCAGTGATTATGTGTTTTGTCAACACAAATCTGCTCTTGAAACCTTCTAGTGAATTTTTCTTTTCAAGTTTCATACCTTACAGCTTCAAAATTCTTACTTGATTATTTTTATTATTTATGCCTCTTTGGTATTTTCTACTGATACATACTTCAGTATTTGTTTTTACATAGATCATATTTATTGGGAAGTTTTTTCTCTTTTATATAAATATTTCATCACTAATTTCTCATTTGCAAAACAAAATTTGTGAGGTAGCAATACAAGTTCCCAAATATCCTTGCCCACTGACATCTCATACTAGTATATATGTTACAATTAATTCTAATGTTTATAAATGGGTAGTTTATAATTGTTGTATAGCCTGATATTTGTACTTTCTCAAAACAACTTCTATTGACTATTTCCATTGTATGGGCCTTCTGTTACTTTGAAAATTGTGTATTTTCTTTATTGAATACCAGATATCAAATAATATGAGTAATGTAACAACTCTAAAAATATGATCTAACACCCCTGCCCTCACCCAGGGTTTCAGGTTGCTGTTGTTTGTTTAGTGACTATCCTAGAATAATTCAAATTCTATGTTCTTTTTTACTTTGGTCCACTAAGTTCTCTCCTTGATTAGCTTAGTGGCAAGCTAATTATTTTTGCCCATTTCCTTAAATATTTTGTATCTATAAGTTTCCCAACCTTGCCAAGGGACTCTTTTTGTGTTCAATGATATATATTTAAATCTACGGCAGGAAGTTTATAATGCTACTTTAGTCATCACTTCCTGCTATCACAGAGCCTCAAAATCAGCGGAGGAGAGAGAGCAGTGCATTTCAGCTCTTTCCTGAGCACATGCACAGTCTTCTATACTGTAGAAGACTTCTAGAGTCCCAAGAATGTCAGGGACTTTACAAGGCTATTTATGTGCATTTCATTCTTCCATATTCTGCTTAAAATTTTGTTAATTAACAGGTGCATGTTAGTGCCAACTGGTATAGCTGCCTCAGACAGCGGTGATGCTAAACAATTGTTGCTGGTCTTCCCTAACTGATGTTTGAAGATAAGAATGTACACACAGAGGAATTCTGAAGATGGAGACTTTCAAAATGTAAAAATTTTCCAGAGAAGGATTTAAAGGATTTCCAAACCGCTTCCATTCCTTTAAGTGACTACTTAGGCTCCTGGCTTTCTTTTTTTTTTTTTTTTTTTTTTTTTTTTTTTGACAGTCAGAGTTAGACAGTGAGAGAGAGAGAGACAGAGAGAAAGGTCTTCCTTTTCCATTGGTTCACCCCCAATGGCGGCTGTGGCCGGTGCACCGCACTGATCTGAAGCCAGGAGCCAGGTGCTTCTCTTGGTCTCCCATGCGGGTGCAGGGCCCATTGGGCCATCCTCCACTACACTCCCTGGCCACAGCAGACAGCTGGACTGGAAGAGGAGCATCCGGGACAGAATCTTGCACCTCTATCAGGACTAGAACCTGGTGTGCTGGCGCCGCAGGAGGAGGATTAGCCTGTTGAGCTGCAGTGCCAGCCTAGGCTCTTGGCTTTCACAGGTATTGTACTTATAGCAGTTGGTTTTCTGGACTACTGCAGAATTAGGGAAGGAGGCATGGGACCCTGTAGCTTTGTGGTAGACCCAGAAGAAGCTACTGGTTCCTGGCTTTGGATCTGCTCAGCTTCAGCTGTTGTAGCCCATTTGGTGAGTGAACCAGTGGATGGAAGAACTCTCTCTCTCTCTCTCTCTCTCTCTCTCTCTCTCTCTCTCTTTCTCATCTCTGTAACTCTGTCTTTCAAATAAATAAAATAAGTCTCTAAAACATATTTAGGCATCTAGTAACTCATTTCAAATTTAGGCAAATCTTACAAAACTAGTATGCCTTATTCAAAGGACATAAACTATCCCATTAGAAACAGCACTGGTTTTGTTTTACCCTGTGAAACATCATATCATACAGCAACAGAAAATACGTTATTTTTTAAGCCCCAAAGTAACAGTTATGTGTGTCTAAAGATCATTTAACTTATTTTTAATGATTTGAATCTTTTCTCAGGGTCAAAGGCATCTTTTACATCAGCTTGCTTTTACAAATTAATGTTTTGAAGGAAACAGTAAAAGTCAAGTTGCTTGGGACTACATTAAATTATATGCTTGTTAATAGTGTTAGAGAGATGGCTTAGAAATAAATTGCCCATAATACCTTTTAATAAAGAGGCTAAATGCACTTTTTTTACCCTCTGTTAAAAAGCAGATGCCTATGTGGCACTGTTTGGAATCCCATTTGCCATGTATATTTTGATTAATATTATGCTGGGTAATCTGTACTACGTGGTCTAGGTTCGGTAACCTCACTGTAAAATAATGAGCCTTCAAGAATAAAAAATATGCTCACTATAAAGTTGCATATTCTGAGAAGCAGTGAACGTATTCAAATGAAATGAAAAAATGAGGTTTTCACCCAGTAAATTTGCTGGAAGTGAAACTTACATTTCTCAATTTGTAGTTAGCTGTCAGTCTGTGCACTAAAAACTGGACGAGCTATCAACCTTTTGAATGTGTTTTCTCTGAATACCTTTTCTTCTCTGATTCAACTGTAGTAGGGCTCTGCAGAAGGAGTGGTCTTAAGGGAGCTTATGGCAGAGGGGATGCAACTAATGGCCATGAGTGCACACCCTAAGTGGCATCTTCAGAAAAGGACCAGCATTCATAGTTTATGACATATGTAGCATGATTTACCCAGGGCTGTCAGAAAGACGCATTTCAGCCAATACAAGGTAATAAATAGTAATATGCACTGCATATATTTGACTTATAACCCTTGGCATTTTGAAGCAAAATTCTTCTGAAGAATTCATTTTATACATCATGAACTTTTTTGTTGTTTTTCCTGTTTGGGCTGTCTTTGTCATCAGATTTCTGATAAAAAGTATTATTCAGAATGGTGCACAGAGCAGGATTTTTGAGAATGTTCACCTAGGACTTTCTTTCCAGGCACAACTTGAAGTAGGAAAATTAGTAGCATTGAAAATGATGGGTTTCGGCCAGCGCCGCGGCTCACTAGGCTAATCATCCGCCTTGCGGCGCCAGCACACCGGGTTCTAGTCCCGGTCGGGGTGCCAGATTCTGTCCCGGTTGCCCCTCTTCCAGGCCAGCTCTCTGCTGTGGCCTGGGAGTGCAGTGAAGGATGGCCCAAGTACTTGGGCCCTGCACCCCATGGGAGACCAGGAGAAGTACCTGGCTCCTGCCAGCGGATCAGCGCGGTGCGCCGGCTGCAGCGCGCTGGCCGCGGTGGCCATTAGAGGGTGAACCAGCGGCAAAGGAAGACCTTTCTCTCTGTCTCTCTCTCTCTCACTGTCCACTCTGCCTGTCAAAAAAAAAAAAAGAAAAGAAAAGAAAATGATGGGTTTCATCAAATCCAAAAATTGGCAAACACACACACACACATTAAGCTGTTTGTCCATGATTACAGGAAATTAGTTATTAAAGTTAAATATTATTTGCTCTCACAAAACACTTCATATATTTTAGAAACATGGGAAAGTGGATTGTCGTATTTATTTTTACGTGTTTGAAGTGAAATTTTCCACTAAGTGTAAAAGTAGTTTACTTTCAAGATTAACGTTTTTTGAATCTAGTAGCTACCGTGTTTAATAGTTCAAGACCTAATGAATGGTTTACTTTGCTGTTTTCCAACAGGTGATTTCCACTTGGATACCTACAGCTTTACCTTTCAGTTGACATTTTTGTCTTTGTTTTTTCCCCATAAATACACAACATTTTTTGAGAGGCTCATACAACATCTTAATTATAAGTATCTAATAGATCTGTAGTCCATATTGCAATCATACATAAAATGCAACATTTTAAAATCTGCCAGTCCTACGTTTGTGTGCAAGATTTTTTTGTTTCGAAATAGTACCCATAGAGGAAGTTCAATATTTAGTTTTGTTTGTAAAGCACAAAATAAGCAGAGAGATACCTACTACGCACTCCACGCACACAGCTTTCCGAAACACGTGAACACTTCCTGTATATGTGGCCACTGCCCCCAAAAGCAAGGCTGCTTTTTCACTATGGTTCTTTTCTGAAGTTTCTCCTGGCAAATCCTCTCACATTCAGGAAGGAAACTTGAAGCTGGCCCCTGTAACAAGACCCCAGAGACACTGAATTTGCAGTAACTCCTTACAACTCAATAATAGAAAACAAGACTCCAGAATAGATACATCTTCTCCATCTTATGAGGAGTGTGAAGGCTACTATTTGAATTATTCATTGAACAAGGAGTAAAAAGATTATGTAACCACAGCCCACCTTTGCAACTGCACATTTTAACATCGTTATAAAAAACGTACATTGCACATGTCTTTTTGTACTGGGCCAGGCAATGTATAAACTAGATTTATGAGAACTATCCTCTACAAATCCAGCAGAAAACATAGCAGAATACCAGCAAGATAGATAACGGACATCTATTTCTGAAAATTATGTGACTATGCCATGAATATGTTAAGGAGAGAGAAAGTATATACACACAGTTTTTTAATTACAGTGGTTTTTGTCTGTTTTTCATATCAGTCTTGCTTAGCCCAGAAAGCAATAAAATAAGGGTTTTAGTAATTAAAAGAGGAGTCAGGGGCCTGTGCTGTGGTGTAATATGTAAAGCCACCTCCTGTAATGCTTGCATCCCATATGGGTCCCAATTCGATTCCTGGCTGCTCCACTTCCGATCCAGCTCTCTGCTATGGCCCGGGAAAGCAGTAGAAGATGGTCCAAGTCCTTGGGCCCCTGTACCCATGTGGGAGACCTGGAGGAAGCTCCTGGCTCCTGGCTCCTGGCTTCGGATCAGTGCAGCTCTGGTTGTTGTGGCCAATTGGGCAGTGAACCAATGCATGGAAAACCTCTCCCCTCTCTCTTTCCCTCTGCCTCTCCTTCTCTCTCTGTGTAACTCTGTAAAGTAAATAAATAAATAAATCTTAAAAATAAGCCGGCGCCGTGGCTCACTAGCCTATCCTCTGCCTTGCGGCGCCGGCACACCGGGTTCTAGTCCCGGTCGGGGCGCCGGATTCTGTCCCGGTTGCCCCTCTTCCAGGCCAGCTGTCTGCTGTGGCCAGGGAGTACAGTGGAGGATGGCCCAAGTAATGGGCCCTGCACCCAATGGAAGACCAGGATAAGTACCTGGCTCTTGCCATCGGATCAGCATGGTGTGCCGGCCACAGCGCACTGGCCACGGCGGCCATTGGAGGGTGAAACAACAGCAAAGGAAGACCTCTCTGTCTCTCTCTCTCACAGTCCACTCTGCCTGTCAAAAAAAAAAAATCTTAAAAATAAAAAAGAGGAGTCAAAGAACAATCTTTTTATTCTGCCTTTTAATCAATGTCCAATCCCCAAATTTTATCTATAATGAGCAGATTAACCCAAATTCAGTTAGCAGCCATTGTCAATTCGAAGAAGTTTTGACTTAGGCCTGCTGTCTAACTTGCCATGAACTTTCCTGTTGAAGTTCAGAAGGGACATTAAGAAGGTTGTGCCTTGGGGCCGTTACTGTTGGGTTAACTCCACCTGTGGCGCTGGCATCCCATGTGGGTGCCGGATCTAGTCCCAGTTGCTCCTCTTCCAATCCAGCTCTCTGCTATGGCCTGGGAAAGCAGTGGAAGATGGCCCAAGTGCTTGGGCCTCTGCACCTGTGTAGCTCCTGACTCCTGGCTTCAAATCAGTGGCCATTTGGGGAGTGAACCAGTAGATAGAAGACCTTTCTATCCATCCCTCTCACTGTCTGTAACTCTACCTCTCAAATAAATAAATAAAATTTTAAAAAAAGGAAGGTTGTGCCTGTGTTATCACTTAGATTGGCTAAGCATACATTTTCAGTATTTTATATAGAAAATATTTTGAAATATACATGAAAAGTTATTTTAAGGTATTTATTCTCTGTCCATGCTATAAAACTAAATATGTTGTTATTTATAACAAAATTATACACTTCTATGTTAACATTGTTTTCCTTGATTTTATCCTGTCTCGTGTCCTCCCTCAACTGGTATAAGCCTGCTTTATTCTACATTGCCTGGCTCAATTATTAGACACTTAAGCACAGGGATCCTCAATGAATAAGCAGTCGATTGACTTACTAATCAGAGAGTGAGATGTGATAACATTAGGATACAGTCATCTCAACTGAATCTCTATAGCCTCTTCAATTTTTAAGTTACTAACTGTACTTAGCATTTCCGTTTTACCAAAACTCATTGTTTTCTTGCCCATTATCTGATTTTTTTTTTTTTTTTTGACAGGCAGAGTGGACAGTGAGAGAGAGAGACAGAGAGAAAGGTCTTCCTTTGCCGCTGGTTCACCCTCCAATGGCCGCCGCTGCAGCCGGCGCACCGCGCTGATCCGATGGCAGGAGCCAGGATCCAGGTGCTTTTCCTGGTCTCCCATGGGGTGCAGGGCCCAAGCACCTGGGCCATCCTCCACTGCACTCCCTGGCCATAGCAGAGAGCTGGCCTGGAAGAGGGGCAACCGGGACAGAATCCGGCGCCCTGACCGGGACTAGAACCCGGTGTGCCGGCGCCGCAAGGTGGAGGATTAGCCTATTGAGCCACGGCGCCGGCCCCATTATCTGATTTTAATACATTTCTTTTATATAAACAATTCTCATCCCCAAAATGATTCTGTCCAGCATAAAACCTCATAAGCCCTAAGTAATTAATTTATGGTGAGGCTCAGTACAATATTGGGTTACTCTATTTCCTGGAGTCCTGGACTCAAGAGCCCTTCATCTTACAATTTTTTTTAGCTATAACAGAGCTTTTGGCTGAGCAGTTTTTTGAAAAAAAAAAAAAGAAAAAGAAAAAAATACCATATAGAACCGCCTATTTGACCTCTGCCATGGTGTCTACTTGCAATGACATTTAAAGCACTATTTAGTGGACATCTTTTCTTTCCCCTGTTTTTTTCTTGTAAATGTTTGGAAAATGCCTTCTATTATAATATTATAAATGCTCTCTAGGAGAATTATATAATTTGTTTTACTGTTAAATCCAAAAAGAATAAACAGGAAAGTGCTTGCAAGTATCTTCTCAAGTTCTGGTGAATACTAGACCGTTATTTCTTCCAGTATACCTATAGAACTCAAACAACTGGAAAACAAGTGTCAACCATGGATGCAGATATAATGACACCTGCAAAGTTATCAATGTATAATTTTTCTAACAGAGTTTGACAAACATCATATATGAATATTAATTTATCATCCCCAGGATCTTGGGAATGTTTTATTTATTTTCTCAAAAGTTATGGATTCTATTTTTAAAACTAACATCTGAATATGAGAATCTTCATATGTTCATTATCCTCACAGTGGCCATAATGTCTGTGAAATCCTCATCAGGTTGTTTGTACCTTAGGTTCTTCTTTTCTTTATATACATGAAGAGAATTTTAAAATAAATGCTCCTCTTAAGAGATAAACTACATTATGTACCCTGAAATAGAATTATTTCAATATAATCAGAAATGTCTGCTAATTTTACCTTGCAAATACCATTTTAAATAATTGTTGTATTTTACTATCATTTCCTCTTATTGATAATTTTAATTATAATTTTAATTTCCATGTAATAATAATATTCATGGGGTACAGCATGAGAAATTTGATACAAGAATATAATATGTATTGATCAAATCAGAGTAATCAGCATTTCCATCTTTTCAAACATTTATCATTTCTATGTGTTGGGAATATTTAACCACTTCTGGTCATTTTTAAATATATTGTAGACTATTATAGGTTATAATCCCTAATGTGCTTGGGTATGATAATAACCATTTGAAAAATGTACATAGAATAATTAAGTTTTCTAGCATCTGCTGCATTAAGCAGAAAAATAGATCTAGACTGAGGCGTAGAACGAGTTGTACTAAACAATGTCATTTGGGTTACTACTGAAATTATGGCTATTTTCATTGTCAAAATAATTATGATAACTATGACACATGTGTAGAGAATGGCATGTACATATGTGTATATATATATGCATACTAGTTGAAGAGAGAGCTCAGCGGTACAGTTTGATAGATGTTTCCTGTGTCAGTTCTTTTTTTTTTTTTTTTGACAGGCAGAATGGACAGTGAAAGAGAGAGACAGAGAGAAAGGTCTTCCTTTTCCATTGGTTCACCCCCCAACGGCCGCTGTGGCCGGCGCACTGCAGTGATCCGAAGCCAGGAGCCAGGTGCTTCTCCTGGTCTCCCATGCGGGTGGGCCATCCTCCACTGCACTCCTGGGCCACAGCAGAGAGCTGGCCTGGAAGAGGGGCAACCAGAACAGAATCCGGCACCCTGACTGGGACTTGAACCCGGTGTGCCGGTGCTGCAGGCAGAGGATTAGCCTAGTGAGCCAGGGCGCCAGCCTCCTGTGTCAGTTCTTAATGTGCAGAGATCAGTATTGTATCTGAGGAGCCTTGGTACCCTGTAAAGTGGATGTACTCCCAACAGTGACCAGTCATTTAAGTTGAAGCTGATGAGAAAAAGAGTTCAGTCATGACACACATTGATTAAATTCCTGATGCCCATAATCAAAGACCACAGGTAGTCATATCATGAATGCATGAATTTAAAAAAAAAAAAACTAAAAACCATCTGCATTGCTAAGGAAACAGTCAACAGAGTGAAGAGGTAATCTACAGGATGGGAGAAAATATTTTCAAGATATTCATTTAGCAAGAGATTAATATCCAGAGAATATAAGGAATTAAAGCAATTCAAAAGCAAAACAGAAAAAAAAAGAATCTAATAAAAATTGGCAAATGACCTGGGTAGACATATATCAAAAGATGATAATGCAAATAGCAAACAAGTACAATACAAAATGCTCAGTGTCACTAATCACTAGGAAAATACAATTCAAAACCACAAGGAGATATCATTTCACCCCAGGTAGAATGGCTATAGCAAGTGTTGGTGAGGATGTAGAAAATGGAAAACTCTTACACACTGTGAAAGGGAATGTACAATAGTACAACCATTTTGGAGAACAGTATGAAGCTTCCTTCCAAAAGGAAAGAAAAACAGAAATATGAACTATCAAACCCACTATTGACTATAAAAAAAGGATGAAATCTTCTCATTTTCAAAAACATGGGTGGAACTGGAGGTCATTACATTAAGTGAAATAAGCTAGGCACAGAAAGACAAGAACTGTATGATCTTATTCTTATGTGGAATCTAAAACAACTCATCTCATAGAAATTGTCAGTATAACGTCTGTTGCCAGAGGCTACAAGAGTAGGAAAGAGAGCTGGGAAAAGCTTGGTTAATGGGTATTTTTTAATATTTATTTATTTATTTGAAAGTCAGAGTTACACAGAAAGAGGAGATGGAGGGAGAGGGAGAGGGATAGAGAGAGAGGGGTCTTCTATCCACTGGTTCACTCTCAATTAGACACCATGGCAGAAGCTGAGCCGATCAGAAGCAAGGAGCCAGAAGCCTCTTCTGGGTCTGCCACACGGGTGCAGGAGCCCATGCACGTGGGCCACCTTCCACTGCTTTCCCAGGTCATAGCAGAGACCTGGATCAGAAGTGGAGCAGCCCGGATTGAACCAACACCCATATGGGATGCTGGCACTGCAGGCGGCGGCTTTACCTGCTACACCACAGCGCAGGCCCCAGTGGGTATTAACTTACACATAAATAGGTGTAGAGAGTTCTGAAGTTCCTTTGCACAGTAAGGCAACTCTGAATAGCTGTAATATGTTGTGTATTTCTTTTTTAAAATGTAGAAGAAAGGATTTTGAATGTTGGCATTTTGAGGAAATGATAAATGCTTGAGGAAATAGACATATTTACTCTGAATTGAACATTAAACCGATTATATATATATATATTCTCACTGAGTACATAAGCGTTCTGCTTGTCAGTTTTTGTCATATATATAGATGTAGATATAGATATATAGATATGAACATCACAATACCCCATAAATGAGTGAAGTTTTTATATGTCAGTAAAAAATATTTTTAAAAAGTTTACTTTTTAGTAGTATAAAGTAGAATAGTGGTTATCAGAACCTGGGAAAGATGTGAAGGAGAGAGGATGGAGAGATAGATGATGGTTAGTGGGTACAGAAGTATCAGTGGGTGGTTAGTTTATGTGAGCAATCTGTTATTATCTTCTGTCAATGATGAGTGGCATTAATCTGCTTATATATTTGAAGTCTTAATGTAATGTATTACATGCTGTATTTCATAAACATTTTTGTTCTTCAAAGTATGTCATTCATATTTATAATAAAGGTATATCATACAAACATGTACGTACATATGCATAACATGTATTCCAAGGGATTGTATTGTATGTTAGTGAAATGCTTTACATTGGAATTTTCTGTTTTGCTTTGCTACCATTTTTAGGCTACACTGAGCATATTTAAGCTTCTCTTTGATAAGTTACATGAGATAAAGTTAAGAATGCAAACATGATATTTAAGTCTAAAGAAACTTAATTTTTCCTTGTCATTTTACATTTCAGAAATACTTTAGCAAATTAAAAAGTTAGCAATAGTGAATGGATATAGAAATTCTTTTGCAGTATCATAATCATTGAATGTATCATTATTTTGTTTGATTATTTACTAACCTTAAGAAGTTAAAAAATCATAAAACTGCACTTTCATATGATTTTGATAAGTACAGAAGCTAGATAGCAATAACATTTCTCAATTTTATTCCCAATTTGATATAATAATTTTGCCCACTAATTTATTTGAGATCTTCAATAGTTTATAGATAATTGAATTCATATTACTAATATCACATTGAGAAAAATATCTGTAACATAATAAACAAAAGCATCCATTTGTTTGATTTTTCTCAGATGATAATAGTTCATATTAATTTCTCCTATTAATGCAAACAAAAATGTTTTCCACAAAGGGAACATGTTTTTTCTTCTATTTATTTGTGGAATTATATATTTAGTGGAGCATTAAACTTGTGATTATAAAGGAATTGAAAGTATGTCATTGCAGCAATTTAAAACATGTAAGAAAAGGAATAAAGGAAGCAGGGAGAGTAGTGTGGGACGTATCATTATATTCTTTAAATGATATATTTGAAATACACGAAATTTGTTCCCTTTATATAAATAAAAATTTAAAAGATGAGTTAACTTCCATATTCAATAAATGTGCTGGGAAAATTGGATTTCCACGTGCAGAATCATGAAGCAAGTCGCCTACCTTTCACCTTACACAAAAATTCACTCAACATGGATTAAAGACTTAAATCTACAACCTGACACCATCAAATTATTAGAGAGCATTGGAAAAACCCTGCAAGATATAGGTACCGGAAAACACCCCAGAAGCACAGGCAGTCAAAGCCAAAATTAACATTTGGGATTGCACCAAATTGAGAAGTTTCTGCACTGCAAAAGAAACAGTCAAGAAAGTGACGAGGCAACCAACAGAATGGGAAAATATATTGCAAACTATGCAACAGATAAAGGGTTGATAACCAGAATCTACAAAGAGATCAAGAAACTCCACAACATCAAAACAAACAACCCACTTAAGAGATGGGCCAAGGACCTCAATAGACATTTTTCAAAAGAGGAAATCCAAATGGCCAACAGACACATGAAAAAAAAATGTTCAAGATCACTAGCAATCAGGGAAATGCAAATCAAAACCACAATGAGGTTTCACCTCACCCCAGTTAGAATGGCTCACATTCAGAAATCTACCAACAACAGATGCTGGAGAGGATGTGGGGAAAAAGGGACATTAACCCACTGTTGGTGGGAATGCAAATTGGTTAAGCCACTATGGAAGTCAGTCTGGAGATTCCTCAGAAACCTGAATATAACCCTACCATTCAACCCAGCCATCCCACTCCTTGGAATTTACCCAAAGGAAATTAAATTCGCAAACAAAAAAGCAGTCTGCACATTAATGTTTATTGCAGCTCAATTCACAATAGCTAAGACCTGGAACCAACCCAAATGCCCATCAACAGTAGACTGGATAAAGAAATTATGGGACATGTACTCTATTGAATACTATACAGCAGTCAAAAACAGCAAAACCCAGTCATTTGCAACAAGATGGAGGAATTTGGAAAACATCATGCTGAGTGAATTAAGCCAGTCCCAAAGGGACAAATATCATATGTTCTCCCTGATCGGTGACAACTAACTGAGCACCAAAGGGGAAACTTGTTGAAGTGAAATGGACACTATGAGAAACAGTGACTTGATCAGCTCTTGTCCTGACGATTGATGCACAATGTAATACTTTATCCATTTTAGTATTTTGTTTTTGTACTAGTACCATTGGTTGAACTCTGTAATTAACACACAATTATTCTTAGGTGTTTAAATTTTAACTGAAAAGTGATCCCTGTTAGGAATTTGGAAAACATTATGCTGAGTGAAATAAGCCAATCCCACAGGGACAACTACCATATGTTCTCCCTGATAGGTGACAACTAACTGAGCACCAAAAAGGAAACCTGTTAAAGTGAAATGAACACTATGAGAAATGGTGACTTGATCAGCCCTTGCCCTGACAGGTGATGAACAACTTAATATGTTATCCCTTAGTATTTTTTTTTGTTTGTTCTACTTAATATTTTGGTTGAATACTGTAATCAATACACAGTTATTCTTAAGTGCTGAAACTTAACTGAAAAGTGATCACTGTTAAATATAAGAGTGGGAATAAGAGAGGGAAGAGATGTGCAATTCGGGACTTGCTCAAGCTGACTTACCTCAAACGGTAGAGTTAGAAACATACCAGGGGATTCCAATTCAATCCCATCAAGGTGGCATGTACCAATGCCATCTCACTAGTCCCAGTGATCAATTTCTGTTCACAATTGATCATAATGATAGGACTAAGAACCAAAGGGATCACATAAACAACACTAGTGTCTGCAAATACTAGCTGATAGAATAAAAAAAGGAGAGAACTATCCAACATGGGAAGCGAGATACATAGCAGACCCATAGAATGGCAGATGTCCTAAACAGCACTCTGGCCTCAGAATCAGCCCTTAAGGCACGTGGATCCGGCTGAAAAGCCCATGAGAGTATTTCAGGCATGGAAAGCCAAGACACTCTGTGGGAAAAAAAAAACCTAAATGAAAGATCTCCGCAAGTGAGATCCCAGTGGAAAGAACGGGTCATCAAAGAAGGAGGTACCTTTCTCTGAAGGGAGGAGAGAACTTCCACTTTGACCATGGCCTTATGTAAATATGATCAGAGTCGGTGAACTCAGGGGGCTTCCATAGCCTTGGCAGCTCATGACAAGAGCCTAGGGTGATTACTGATGCCATAAACAAGAGTGTCAATTTGTTAAGTCAACAACAGGAGTCACTGTGCACTTACTCCTCATGTAGGATCTTTGTCCTTAGTGTGCTGTACATTGAGATTTAATGCTATAACTAGTACTCAAACAGTATTTTTCACTTTATGTTTCTGTGTGGGAGCAAACTGTTGAAATCTTTACTTAATGTATGCTAAACTGATCTTCTGTATATAAAACGAATCGAAAATGAATCTTGATGTGAATGGAAGGGGAGAGGGAGTGGGAAAGGGGAGGGTTGCAGGTGGGAGGGACGTTATGGGGGGGAAGCCATTGTAATCCATAAGCTGTGCTTTGGAAATTTATATTCATTAAATAAAAGTTAAAAAAATGTTTATTTTGAATGGTACAGAATGAGAAGGAGAGACAGAGAAAGAGATCTCCAATCCACTGGTTCACTTTCCAGATGGCTGCAAGGCCAGTGCCATGTCTTGTTAAAACCAGGAGCCAGGAGCTGCTTCCAGGTCTCCCACATGTGTTGCAGGGGCCCAGGCACCTAAGCCATCAACCACTGCTTTCTCAGGCCCTAAGCAGGAAGCTTGATTGGAAGTGAGCAGTCAGGAAACAAGAGGTAATCCATTTGGGTTGCCAGCACCCATAAGGAATAGCTGCATCACAGCTAGTGGCTTTACCAGCTACAATACCACACCAGCTCCAGAATTTCTGTATTTTCATTGCTTAATTCTACATACCTTTCATTCTTTCTTTTACCTATTTAATATCTATCACTCTTCATTTTATTGCTGCAATACCATCTAACATGAGATCTGCTGTCCTGATAGAATTTTAAGTATGCAATGCAATATTGTTATGTCTAGGCACAACATAGTACAGCGTATCTCTAGACCTTATTCATCTCGCATAACTGAAACTTTATAGATCAAGTTCTTCGTATTTCAGCTCAAATTATTTCTTACATATTTTAAGCATTAATGCTTTATCAGATAGATGTTTGCAAATATTTTCTCCCATTCTATATATTGCCTCTTATTCTTTGGATTGGTTCATTTGCTGCGCAAAAACATTTCATTTGAATGTCTATTTATTGTCTAATTTTGCTATGGGTGCCACATACAAAAAAAAATATTGCTAAACCCAATTTCATAAAGTCTTTTCCCCATGTTTTCCTCTGGGATTTTTAGTTCTATTTCTCTTGTTAAATTAATTTCAAATAATTTTCATTCATATTGTTAAATAATGGTTCAATTTCATTCTTTTGTATGTAGATATCCTATTTTCTTTTCTTTTTTCTTTGTTTTGTTTTTTGACAGGCAAAGTTAGACAGTGAGAGAGAGAGAGAGAGACAAAGAGAAAGGTCTTCCTTCCATTGGTTCACCCTCCAAATGGCTGCTACAGCCGGCGCACTGCGCCGATCCAAAGCCAGGAGCCAGGTACTTCCTCTTGGTCTCCCATGTGGGTGCAGGGCCCAAGCACTTGGGCCATCCTGCACTGCATTCCCGGGCCACAGCAGAGAGCTGGACTGGAAGAAGAGCAACAGGGACTAGAACTGGTGCCCATATGGGATGCCGGCACCTCAGGCGGAGGATTAGCCTAGTGAGCTGCGGCGCCAGCCTAGCCATCCTATTTTCACAATAAAAGCTTATTGGAGGATATGTCCTTTCTGTCCTTTCCCTATTGTGTATTCTTGTTGCCAAAGAACCATTGACTATGTATCAACCAATTTATTTCAGGACTACCTATCATGTTCCCTTGGTTTAGGTATCTTTTCAATGCATTTCCATACTGTTTTTTTTTTTTTTTTTTTTTTTTTTTTTTTTTTTTTGGACAGGCAGAGTGGACAGTGAGAGAGAAAGACAGAGAGAAAGGTCTTCCTTTTTTGCCGTTGGTTCACCCTCCAATGGCTGCCAAGGCCAGTGCGCTGCGGCCGGGGCTCCACGCTGATCCAAAGGCAGGAGCCAGGTGCCTCTCCTGGTCTCCAATGGGGTGCAAGGCCAAAGCACTTGGGCCATTCTCCACTGCACTCCTGGGCCATAGCAGAGAGCTGGCCTGGAAGGGGGGCAACCGGACAGAATCCGGCACCCCAACCAGGAGTAGAACCTGGTGTGCCGGTGCTGCAAGGCGGAGGATTAGCCTAATGAGCCGCAGCGCCGGCTTCCATACTGTTTTTTAAAATATTTATTTATTTATTTGAAAGACAGAGTTACAGAGAGGCAGAGGCAAAGAGAGATAGAAGGAGAGAGAGAGAGAGAGAGAGGTCTTCCAGCCACTGGTTCATCCCCTAGATGGCCACAATGGCCAGAGCTTCACCAATCTGAAGCCAGGAGCCAAGAGCTTCCTCTGGTTCTCCCAGACAAGTGCAGGGACCCAAGGAGTTGGGCCATCTTCTACTGCTTTCTCAGGCCATAGAGAGCTGGATGGGAAGTGGAAGAGCCGGGACTCAAACCTGCTTGCATATGGGATGCCAGCACTGCAGGCAGCAGCTTTACCTACTCTGCCGCAGCACTGGCCCTCTGAACTAGTAACGTTTAACTTGCAGACCTATTTAGTGTAGCATTAAGCCCTTGATTATAATGTTAATTAAAAATATACCATCTCAAAAATAAAACAAGAAGGATGGAAGGAAGGAAGGGAGGGAGGGAGGGAGGGAGGGAGGGAGGGAGGAAGGAAGGAAGGAAGGAAGGAAGTAGTAATTTAGCAATTAGTTTTTGGACATCTATTAAATTAGAACATGTAATTTCCTTATTTAATTAGTTGGTGTGGCATTATATTAAAAGATTCTGTAATATTAGGAGAGTCCAAGATGGTGGAATAAGGAAGGAGCTTCCTGCTCTAGGCCAGAAGAAGATCGTTTTAAAAAAGTTGATGGAGTGCAATCTTAGGGAATAGTTAGGGAGAAAACTGAAGTGGAAACTCCGTAGAAAGAAGAAGGACAATGTGGCTCTACATGGAAGGTGTGGACACAACATGAGCACTAACACAGGACCCCAGAAACCAAGAGGTTTCCATGCTAATGGAAAGCAAAAAAGGGCAGGTGTTGCCATCCTAATATCAGACAAAATAAACTTTAACATAAAAACTGTTAAAAGAGACAAGGGCACTATGTAATGATTAAGGGATCAATTCAACAGGAAGATGTGACTACAATAAATGTACATGCACCCAATTACAGGATGCCTCACTATTGAAAAGAAATGTCAATGGACATAAAGGGAGAGATAGACTTCAATACAATAGAAAAAGGGGACTTTGAAACCCTGTTTTATCAATGGACAGATCAACTAGACAGAAAATCAACAATGAAATAACAGAGCTAATGAACACTATGGACCAAATGTACCTAAGTGATATCTACAGAACATTTCACCCCACAATTGATGAAGACACATTATTACTATCAGTTCATGGAATGTTCTCTAGGATAGACCATATACTAGGGGAAAAAAAGCCAGATTAGTACCTTTTTTTTTTTGACAGGTAGAGTGGACAGTGAGAAAGAGAGACAGAGAGAAAGGTCTTCCTTTGCCGTTGGTTCACCTTCCAATGGCCGCCACGGCCAGCGCGCTGCAGCTGGCGCACCGCGCTGATCCAATGGCAGGAGCCAGGTACTTCTCCTGGTCTCCCATGGGGTGCAGGGCCCAAGTACTTGGGCCATCCTCCACTGCACTCCTGGGCCACAGCAGAGAACTGGCCTGGAAGGGGGGCAATTCAGAATTCAAGATGTAAAATAACCTAAATGACCATTCACAGATGAATGGATAAACAAAATGTGAATAATGCATCCAATGGAATATTGTGCAGCCTTTAGAAGAAAGGAGATGCTGTCATATTTAACAACATAAATGAAACTTGAGGATACTGCCAAGTAAAAATAAGACACAGATGGGCAAATATTGTTTGATTCCACTCACGTGAAGTGTCTCAAACAGTCCGGATTCCAACTATGTGAAATTTTTCAATGCAAAGCTCTTTCTTGATTCAACCTGACACCACACAGGAAGTTTATCCCCTTGCCAACTCAACTCCCAGCTTTATCCTCCTTTCTTTCTTTTTTTTTTTAATCTTTTTTTTTTTTTTTTTGATAGGCAAGGTGGACAGGGAGAGAGAAAGACAGAGAGAAAGGTCTTCCTTTGCCGTTGGTTCACCCTCCAATGACCGCTGCGGCTGGCACGCTGCGGCCGGCGCACCGCGCTGATCCGATGGCAGGAGCCAGGTGCTTCTCCTGGTCTCCATGGGGTGCAGGGCCCAAGCACTTGGGCCATCCTCCATTGCACTCCCGGGCCACAGCAGAGAGCTGGCCTGGAAGAGGAGCAACCGGGACATAATCCGGCGCCCCGACCGGGACTAGAACCTGGTGTGCCGGCACCGCAAGGTGGAGGATTAGCCTAGTGAGCCTCGGCGCAGGCTATCCTCGTTTCTAATAGATGCAATGGAAATGCAAAGGCTTAAGAGCTGAAAGAAAGGAACAAAAATAAAAACCCAAATCTGCTGCTCACTCACAGTTTGAGACTTAGCTACTTTCTGAAGGTTTCTATGCCTTAGTTCTTCTATTTGCAAGCTGGGGAGTTGCCATTTCCCCTACAGGGCAGTTGTGTCTTTTATAAAATGGTGTAGGTTAAATAGCAGCAAAATTAATCCATTTTCACTCCCTTCCAGCACGTTTAATGTTTCTGTTAACATTCATCATAGAATTGCTGCTTTACTGTAATGCTTTTTCAGTCTTCTTGTGGTTAGGAATTATATTTTATTCTTTCTTCCATTTCATATTTGACGTAATGAGTTTGGTAACTTGGTAGATATTTTCGAATATCATGGAATCAAAAAAAGAGAGAGAGAGAGAAGAGAGAAATTGTTTGCCCAATTGATTCCTAAAATTCATAGTTTATCTATTTCTCTAGTGTGTCTCCAATGGTATTTGTAGCTATTGTGCATTATTCCTGACATATGGGCCATTGTTCCTCAATAACTGCTTGTTGATGATGTTTGAAAAAAAAAATAAACTGATTTCATCACCTCATTCCAATTCAGAAAACATTATAATGGAAATGATTGTATAAAGATTTATTATTCTTTGCCCGCGCCGCGGCTCAATAGGCTAATCCTCCACCTAGCGGCGCCAGCACACCGGGTTCTAGTCCCGGTCGGGGCGCTGGATTCTGTCCCGGTTGCCCCCCTTCCAGGCCAGCTCTCTGCTGTGGCCCGGGAGTGCAGTGGAGGATGGCCCAAGTGCTTGGGCCCTTCACCCCATTGGAGACCAGGATAAGCAACTGGCTCCTGCCTTCGAATCAGCACAGTGCGCCAGCTGGCCGCAGCGCTCTGGCCGCGGCGGCCATTGAAGGGTGAACCAGAGGCAAAGGAAGACCTTTCTCTCTGTCTCTCTCTCTCTTACTGTCCACTCTGCCTGTCAAAAAAAAAAAAAAAGATTTATTCTTCTGTACCTGGTCTCTACTGAGCGCCAGTGTTAGTCTAGATGGGGACAGTCAATTCTCTGAGACTTGGAGAAATCACCAGGAGACTCCATTAATGGTAAATTCATGTGGAACTTCAGTGAATGGAGAGTTAGAAATTGAGTAGTTGTATCTAAAAAAAATGGAGCACTTGAAGAGCAATTCCCAGGGCAGAAATTCGTATTGGAAAGATCACGCTTGCACAGTCCACATTGTAGCTACTCTGGAAGGTTTTCAGCCAGGAACAGCCCTAAGATCCTTAGGAAAGTTTTCTCTGTTGGTCTTGAAACCACTCCCAGTCCTTTCTCATTGATCACAACCCAAACAAAAGTTACTCTATGAATGTTTTGAAATCGCTAATAAGAGCAATGCCAGGGGCTGGCATTGTGTTGGATGGATAAAGCCACCACCTGTGCTGTCAGCATTCTTTATGGGCACCAGTTTAAGTCCTGGCAGCACCACTTACAATCCAGCTCCCTGCTAATGTGTCTGGGAAAATAGCAGAAGACAGCCCAAGTGTTTGGTCCCCTGCCACCCATGTTGGAGACTCAGATGAAACTCCTGACTCCTGTCTTCAGGTTTGACTTCTGCTGGCTGTTGCAGACATCTTAGAGTGAACCAGTGGATGGAAGATATCTTTCTCTCTGTCTCTCTCCGTTTCTCTCTCTCTCTCTCTCTCTCTCTCTCTCTCTCTCCATAATTCTAACTTTCTAATACAATAAAAATGTAATGAATAATTATTTACATTGTAATCTGCATAAAATTATTTCTGTGCATGAAATATTGAAAGGAAATGGCTTAAAGTCTAAATGAATTTAATAATTGTCTTGTAACCACATAGGAAATATTTAGATGTTGCATTGTTATGGTTTCTATTTCATTGAAAGAAATTGTGAGTGAATAATTGACAAAAAAATTCATGTATATGGGTGAACTGATCATTCTTCCATTCAATTTTTGTTTATAGCCATTGTCTATATTCCAACTAAACAAGGGTCTTTTTGCTTTTTACTTGTTAAACTTTTTATTCAATGAAGTATTAAGCCTTTTTACTGTAATGTAAATGTAAAATATGTTACTTCAAAAACTGAAAAAAAAAGAAAGAATGAAAAGTAAAAGGAAAGATAGTGTGAGGGAGGGAGTGAGGGAGAAAGGGACTATCATGTTCTTAGACTTATATTTACAAATCATATTAAACCCACTAAAAATTAAAGAAAATGAAATTAAAAAAACAAATGTAACTCTAATGGTTTTCCACTTTCTTCCAGGAAAATTAAAAAATTAAGCACAGATTGGCCAATATTTCAAAAGTGAGCCACAGAAATCCATTTGTAAGTCTAAATACATTGTGATTCTAACTAAAATTATTTATACTGTTCCATAAAGAATAAGGTCCCAAGAGCACATAGAAATTTTATTACTGTTTTGTAAATATTGTGTAAGATTATTTTCTGTAAAATTGTGTTAAATGTTTTATTTTTAAACCTAATTTTTTAGCAGGTACACCATTTAGTATTCCACTTACTAAGTAAAGGAAATAATGATTTAATTACTCAAATTAATGCTAACCACATGAATTATGTAGTTCTAAATTATGCTTTAAATTATTGGTATCAATTCTTGGTAGTAAGTACAAAGACATTTTCTGCTTTTGATAAATTAATCCAATGATGTTAAGTAGTTGTCAGTAATATATTTCATTAGATCTCAAATAAGTATCCACCTGCATAGATAGAGCAGTAAATGAGAAAACAATCATTTAAAAGATAGTTCTCCATGTTAAAATAGAAAATTGGATATATATGCATATGTGTATGTATGTGTATGTGTGTATATATATATATATACACTTTCAAAATGAAAAACATTAATTAATTATTACAAAGCTGAAGTTTATACCTTGGCAAGAAAATCTATGATAACGAGTGACCTATTAGAAACTAATTTGAAACAACTAGATGCCACCTCTAATAGAATTCAGTAGTCAGAATAATTTATACATTTTCAAATGATGAACACTTACACAGTTTATTGAAGTTTTTCAACTGTTCAGTGAATGTTAGAATCACATTAATGAAAGTGTCATAAATATGCCAATGAAAATTAATCTAAAAGAACTTATAATAGTTAAAAGTAAATTAATTTGAGCAATAAATAAATAAATAACCAATAATAATTCAATAATAGATTTGAATGAAGAACAAAGTGAAAATTAATTCAGTCCATACTGATTTAATTTTTGTTTTAGAATTATCATACAGAGGCTGGTGCTGTGGTTTAGCAGGTAAAGCTGCCTCCTTAATGGCCAGTATCCCATATGGACACTTGTTCAAGTACCGGCTGCTCCACTTCCAATCCAGTTCTCTGTTATGTTCCAGGAAAGCAGTATAGGATGGCCCTATACTTGGGTCCCTGCATCTGCGTGGGAGACCCAGAGGAAGCTCTCAGCTCCTGGCTTCAGATCAGCCAACCTCCAGCAGTTGCAGCCAATTGGGGAGTGAACCAGCAATGGAAGAACTCTCTCTCTCTCTCTCTCTCTCACTGCCTCTCCTTCTCTCTCTGTGTAACTCTGATTTTCAAATAAATAAAATGTTTTTTAAAAAATCATGAAATAATATTGACTTTTATTTTGTTGTATAGTTCAGAAAATTTCATGACATGTTTGGATTTATATAATCATTATCACTATCTAGGTATAGAGTTGTTCTACCACAAAGACCCTCCATGTGCCCTCCTTTTACAGTCACTTCCTCAGTTAGCCCTTGCCTCTAGTAGCCATTCAAGTGATCTCTAACATTATACTTACTAACTTCCTTTTCAAAAATGTCATATAAATTTAATCCTGCAGTACGCAGCCTTCCAAAACTGATTCCTATCTCACAGCCTAATACCTTCTAAATGCATCTAAGTTGTTCCACATATCAGCAGTAAGCTCTTTCTAAATGCAGAGTAGTATTCCATTGTAAGGTTCTACACAAATTGCTTATTCACCAATTAAAATATCCAGCTGTTTTCTTGTTTTCATTGTTTTTGGAAAATATGAACACAACTTGCTTTTTGTACATTTTGTACAGATAAATATTTGTATAAACATAGGTTTTCAGTTCTCTAGGATCTATCCTCAGGAGTAGGGTGACTGGATCATGTGGTTAAGTGTATTTTAACTTTATATGAAACTTCCAAAAACATGTTATGAGTGGCTACAGCATTTACATTCCTACCAGCAATGTATTTTCTCCATTTTGTGGGTATTCTTGCCATATCTTAGACTTGTCAGTAATTTGTTCTGCAATAACAAACATGTGAGGTGATATCATGATATTAATTTGCATTTCCTTAATGATTATTGGGTGGGGCTTATTTCCATGTATCCATTATCATCACTACATCTCTAATTGCAAGTGTTGTTGAAGTTCTCTGACCAATTTTTTTCCCAAAGAAACATTTATTTAATGAGTACAAATTTCATAAGTACAACTTTAGGAATATAGTGATTCTTCCCATCATACCTGCCCTCCCATTCTACCTCCTCCTCCCTCTCCCATTCCCAGTCCCATTCTCCATTAAGAAAAAAAACTGTTCTCTGACAGCCAAGACTGTTCAAGTCATTGCTTCTCAAATAATCAATTTCACTTCTACAGATTTCCTTTTAGGTGCTCTATCAGTTATCACAGATAAGGGAAAACATATGGTGCTTGTCCCTTTTAGACTGGCTTATTTCACTAAGTATGATGTTTTCCAGATTCATTCATTTTGTTGCAAATGACCAAATTTCATTTTTTCCACTGTGTAGTATTTGACATAGTATATACCTTATAATTTCTTAATGCAGTCTTCAGTTGACAGGCATTTAGGTAGATTCCATGTCTTAGCTATTACGAATTGAGCCACAATAAACATGAGGTTCAGATAGCTCTTTTATTTGCTGATTTCATTTCTCTTGGGTAAATTTCTAGGAGTGAGATGGCTGGGTCATTTGGTAGGTCTATATTCATATTTTTGAGGTATCTCCATGCTGTCTTCGGTAGTGGCTTTACAGTTTACATTCCCACCAATAGTGTATTAGGGTACTTTTTCCCCCACATCCTTGCAATCATTTGTTGTTTGTTTTTTCTGTATGAAAGCTATTCTGATTGGGGTGAGGTGAAACCTCATTGTGATATTGACTTGCATTTCTCTGATGGCTAGTGATCCTGAGTAATTGTGTCTGATGGCCATTTGGATTTCCCCTTTTAAAAAATGTCTGTTTAAGTCCTTGGCCCATTTCTTAATTGGGCTGTTTGTTTTGTTGTTCTGGATCTCTTTATATATTCTCTTTATATATTCTGATTATTAATCTCTTTATATATTCTGATTATTAAATCTTTATATATTCTGATTATTAAATCTTTATCAGTTGCATTGTTTGCAATATTTTCTTCCATTCTGTCAGTCACCTCTTCACTTTCCTGAGGGTTTCTTTTGCAGTACAGAAGCTTCTAAACTTGATGTAATCCCATTTTTTTTATTTTGGCTTTGATTGTCTATGCCTCGGGGGTCTTTTCCAAGAACTCTTTGCCTGTGTCAATATCTTGCAGGATTTCCCCAATGTTCTCTAATAATTTGATGGTATCAGGTCATAGATTCATGTCTTTAATCCATTTTGAATGGATTTTCATAAAAGGTGTAAGGCTTGGGTCCTGCTTCATACTCTTGCATGTGGAAATCCAGTTTTCCCAGCACCATTTGTTGAAGAGACTATCCTTGCTCCAGGGATTGATTTTAGCTCCTTAGTTAAATATAAGTTGGTAGTAGATGCTTGGATTGATTTCTAGCGTTCTATTCAGTTCCTTTAGTCTATCCATCTGTTTTTGTACCAATACCAGGCTGTTTTGATTATAACTGCTATATAGTATGTCTTAAAATATGGTATTATCATTCATCCTGCTTTGTTTTTGTTGTATAAAACTGATTTGGCTATTCGAGGTCTTCTGTGCCTCCATATGAATTTCAGCATCATTTTTTCTAGATCTGAGAAGAATGCCTGGTATTTTGATTGATATTACATTGAATTTGTAGATTGATTTTGGAAGAATGGACATTTCTATGATATTGATTCTTCCCATCCATGAACATGGAAGATTTTTCAATTTTTTCTATCTTCTTCTATTTCTTTCTTTAATGTTTTGTAATTCTTATTGTATAGATCTTTGACATTCCAAGGTATTTGATTTTATTGGCAGCTATTGTGAATGAGATTGATCTAAAAAGTTCTTTCTCAACGATGGCATTGTCTGTGTAGACAAAGGCTGTTGATTTTTGTGTAGTGATTTTACTTCCTGCTACTTTACCAAGCTCTTCTATGAGCTCCAAAACTCTCTTGGTGGAGTCTTTTGGACCCTCTATATATACAATCATGTCATCTGCAAAGAGCCATAGTTTGACTTCCTCATTCCCAGTTTGAATCCCTTTGATTTCTTTTTCTTTTTTAATGGCTCTGGCTAAAACTTCCAGGACTACTTGAATAGCAATGGTGAGAGTGGGAATCTTTGTCTGGTTCTGAATCTCAGTGGAAAAGCTTCCAATTTTGTGCCATTCAGTAGGACACTGACCATGAGTTTGTCATAAGTTCCCTTGATTGCATTGAGTAATGTTCCTTCTACACTCAATTTGCTTAGAGTTTTCATCATAAAAGGCCTTTGCATTTTATCAAATGCTCTCTCTGCACCATAATCATATGGTTTTTGTTTTTCAGTTTATTAATGTGGTGTATCACATAGATTGATTTGTGATTGTTGAACCAACCTTGCATACCAGGGATATATCCCACTTGGTCTGGATGAGTGATCTTCTTAATGTGTTGTTGGTCAATTGGCTAGAATATTGTTGAGGATTTTTGTGTCTATGTTCATCAAGGAAATTGGTCTGCAGTTCTCTTTCTCTGTTGTATCTTCTTCAGGTTTAGGAATTAAGGTGATGCTGCTTCAAAGAAAGAATTCAGGAGGACACCCACTCTTGCAATTGTTTTGAGTAACTTGAGAAGAATTGGAGTTGGTTCTTCTTTAAATGTCTTGTAGAATTCAACAGTGAAGCCATCTGGTCCTTGGCTTTTCTTTCTTGAGAGGGTCTTTATTATTGATTCAATTCCTGTCTTGGGTAATGGGTCTGTTAATGTTTTCTATGTCTTCATGGTTCAATTTAGGTAGATTGTATGTGTCCAGGAATCTGTTATTTCCCATTTTGTTGGCTTACAGCTCTTTGTAATAATTTCTGATCATTCTTTTTATTTCTGTGGTGTCTGTTGATACTTTTCCTTTTTCATCTCTGATTTTATTGATTTGGGTCTTCTCTCTCCTGTTTTTGGCTAGTTGGGCAGTGTGTCAATTTTATTCTTTTTCAAAAAACCAGCTCTTCATTTTGCTGATATTTTGCACTGTTTTCTTGGATTCAATTTTGTTGATTTATACTCTAATTATTTATTTTCTCCTACCAGTTTTCGGTTTGGTTTTCTATTAATTATCTAGATCCTTAAGATGCATCGATAGTTCATTTATGTGGTGCCTTTCCAATTTCTTTTCTTTTTTCTTTTTATTTTTATTTAGTAAATATAAATTTTCAAAGTACAGTTACTGGATTACAATGGCTTCCCCCCCCCCCATAATTTCCCTCCCACTCACACCCCTCCCATCTCCTGCTCCCTCTCCCATTCCATTCACATCAAGATTCATTTCCTTTGTTTTTCTTTTTTTTTAACTTTTATTTAATGAATATAAATTTCCAAAGCACAGCTTATGGATTACAATGGCTTTCCCCCCATAACGTCCCTCCCACCCGCAACCCTCCCCTTTCCCACTCCCTCTCCCCTTCCATTCACATCAAGATTCATTTTCGATTCGTTTTATATACAGAAGATCAGTTTAGCATACATTAAGTAAAGATTTCAACAGTTTGCTCCCACACAGAAACATAAAGTGAAAAATACTGTTTGAGTACTAGTTATAGCATTAAATCTCAATGTACAGCACACTAAGGACAAAGATCCTACATGAGGAGTAAGTGCACAGTGACTCCTGTTGTTGACTTAACAAATTGACACTCTTGTTTATGGCATCAGTAATCACCCTAGGCTCTTGTCATGAGCTGCCAAGGCTATGGAAGCCCCCTGAGTTCACCAACTCTGATCATATTTAGACAAGGCCATGGTCAAAGTGGAAGTTCTCTCCTACCTTCAGAGAAAGGTACCTCCTTCTTTGATGACCCGTTTTTTCCATTGGGATCTCACTCACAGAGATCTTTCATTCAGTTTTTTTTTCCCCCCAGAGTGTCTTGGCTTTCCATGCCTGAAATACTCTCATGGGCATTTCAGCTGGATCCGCATGCCTTAAGGGCTGATTCTGAGGCCAGAGTGCTGTTTAGGACATCTGCCATTCTATGGGTCTGCTGTGTATCTCGCTTCCCATGTTGGATCATTCTCTCCCTTTTTTTATTCTATCAGCTAGTATTTGCAGACACTATTCTTGTTTATGTGATCCCTTTGGTTCTTAGTCCTATCATTATGATCAATTGTGAATAGAAATTGATGACTTGGACTAGTGAGATGGCATTGGTACATGCCACCTTGATGGGATTGAATTGGAATCCCCTGGTATGTTTCTAACTCTACCGTTTGAGGTAAGTCAGCTTGAGCATGTCCCGAATTGCACATCTCTTCCCTCTCTTATTCCCACTCTTATATTTAACAGTGATCACTTTTCAGTTAAGTTTCAGCACTTAAGAATAACTTTGTATTGATTACAGTATTCAACCAAAAGTATTAAGTAGAACAAACAAAAAATATACTAAGAGGGATAACATATTAAGCTGCTCATCAACAGTCAGGGTGAGGGCTGATCAAGTCACCATTTCTCCTAGTGTTCATTTCACTTTAACAGGTTTCCTTTTTGGTGCTCAGTTAGTTGTCACCTATCAAGGAGAACAAGTGGTATTTGTCCCTTTGGGATTGGCTTATTTCACTCAACATAATGTTTTCCAAATTCCTAACAGGGATCACTTTTCAGCTAAAATTTAAACACCTAAGAACAATTGTGTGTTAATTACAGAGTTCAACCAATGGTACTAGTACAAAAACAAAATACTAAAATGGATAAAGTATTACATTGTGCATCAACCGTCAGGACAGAGCTGATCATGTCACTGTTTCTCATAGTGTCCATTTCACTTCAACAAGTTTCCCCTTTGGTGCTCAGATAGTTGTCGCCAATCAGGGAGAACATATGATATTTGTCCCTTTGGGACTGGCTTATTTCACTCAACATAATGTTTTCCAAATTTCTAACAGGGATCACTTTTCAGTTAAAATTTAAACACCTAAGAACAATTGTGTGTTAATTACAGAGTTCAACCAATGGTACTAGTACAAAAACAAAATACTAAAATGGATAAAGTATTACATTGTGCATCAACCGTCAGGACAGAGCTGATCATGTCACTGTTTCTCATAGTGTCCATTTCACTTCAACAAGTTTCCCCTTTGGTGCTCAGATAGTTGTCGCCAATCAGGGAGAACATATGATATTTGTCCCTTTGGGACTGGCTTATTTCACTCAACATAATGTTTTCCAAATTCCTCCATCTTGTTGCAAATGACTGGGTTTTGCTGTTTTTGACTGCTGTATAGTATTCAATAGAGTACATGTCCCATAATTTCTTTATCCAGTCTACTGTTGATGGGCATTTGGGTTGGTTCCAGGTCTTAGCTATTGTGAATTGAGCTGCAATAAACATTAATGTGCAGACTGCTTTTTTGTTTGCGAATTTAATTTCCTTTGGGTAAATTCCAAGGAGTGGGATGGCTGGGTTGAATGGTAGGGTTATCTTCAGGTTTCTGAGGAATCTCCAGACTGAATTTCCTCTTAACATTGCTTTTGCTGTATCTGTATGTTTTGATATGCTGTGTTGTCATCTTCATTGGTTTCCAGAAATTTTTTGATTTCTCTTTTGATTTCTTCTATGACCTACTGTTCATTTAGGAACATGTTGTTCAGTTTCCATGTGTTTGCATATATTCTAGAGATTCCTGAGTTGCTGATATCTAGCTTCATTCCATTGCGGTCTGAGAAGATGCATGGTATGATTGCAATTTTTTTTAATTTGCTGAGACTTGTTTTATGGCCTAGCATGTGGTAAATCCTAGGGAAGGTTCCATGCACAGGTAAGAAGAGTGTGTATGCTACAACTGTAGGATGAAAATTTCTGTAGATATCTGTTAGGTCCATTTGTTCTATAGTGTCAATTAACTCTGTTGTTTCCTTACTGATTTTCTGTCTAGTTAATCTGTCCATTGCTGAAAGTGGAGAATTGAAGTCCCCCATTACTATTGCATTTGAGCCTATGTCTCCCTTTAGATACTTAACATTTCTTTAAATAGCCAGGTGCTCTGTAAATAGGTGCATATACATTTATGATAATCACATTTTCCTGTTGAATTGACCCCTTAATCATTACATAGTGTCCTTATTTGTCTCTAGTAACAATTTTTGTGATAAAGTCTATTTTGTTTGATAGTAGAATGGCTACACCAGCTCCTTTTTTGGTTTCTGTTAGCATGGAATTTCTTTTTCCATCCTTTCACTTTCAGTCTGCATGCATCTTTGTTGGTGAGATGTGTTTCTTGTAGGCAGCAAATAGATGGGTTTTGTTTCTTAATCCATTAAGCTAGTCTGTATCTTTTAACTGGAGAGTTGAAGACATTTACATTCAAGATGACTCTTGATAAGTAATGACTTTGCCCTACCAGTTTTCCATAAATATTCCTATTTTTTACTTTGGATTTCCTTTGTACTTTTACATGGGAGCTTTCCTTCCTTTGCCTTCATACCTGTTTCTATGTTTCTATGTGTAGAACATCCTTAAGAATCTTCTGCAGAGCTGGACAGGTGGTAAAAAATTCTTTCAGTTTCTGTTTGTCATGGAGATATTTATTTCACCTTCGTTCAAAATGAGAGCTTTGCAGGGTATAGTATTCTGGGCTTACAGTTTTTTTTTTTTCTCTTAGGACTTGGACTGTATTTCACCATTCTCTCATAGCCTGTAGGGTTTCTGATAAGAAGTCTGCTGTGAGTCTAATTGAAGATCCTCAGAAAGTAATCTGGCATTTCACTCCTGCACATTTTAGAATCTTTTCTTTATGTTTTACTGTCGAGAGTTTGATTACAATGTGTCACGCTGAAGATCTTTTCTGGTCATATCTATTGCCAGTTCTATGTGCTTCCTGCACTTGGATGCCCCTTTCTCCAAATTGGAGAAATTTTCTGTTATTATTTCACTAAAAGGCATTTTAATTCTTTCTCTTTTCACATTGTCAAGAACTCCTAGAACTCATATGCTGCATTGTTTGATAATATACTCTATATTCCCAACAGTGTTTTTTAGTTTTCTAATTTCTTCTTCTTGGGTTTGATCTGACTGTATAATTTCCTGTGCTTTTTCTTCTAAGTCCAATATTTTCTTTTCTGCTTCACCAATTCTGTTCTAAGGCTTTGCACTGTATTTCTCATTTGTTCTATTGAATTCTTCATTTCCAAGATTTCATTTTGAATTCTCTTTAAGATCTCAATTTTATGGGAGAAATTTTCTTTCATGTCATTTATGGATTTCATTTGTTTACACATTTGCTTCTGATTACTTCTAAGTAATCTTATGATCAGTGTTTTGAATTCTGTTTCTTGCATTTCTTCAATCTCATCATCTTCACAATCTAGTATTGAGGTGTTGTGTTTTTTGGGGGGTGTCATTTTCTTCCTTGTTCTTGTTTCTTGGATTGGTGTGTTTGTTACTCAGCATTTGTGGGGATAGTCATTGATTTCTTCTTTGATTTTTCACTGTGATGTTTTTTATCTTTTTACTATGTCTGATTGGATTAGTAGAGTGCCTGCTTTCAGGGAATAACTAGAGGAGTGTGGTAGGAGTGGCCAGGGAGCTCTGTTCAGTGCTCCAGTATGAAGGTTGTGTCAGAGGCAACACACCCAGGTTTGGCATAGTAAATCTCCTTTTTTTTCTACTTTATTAATGGGAAGGTTTCTTTCTGTCTGTTCACATAGACTCAACTGAGCTCCTCTCCTTGAAGGAGACCAGTGCCTGGGCACTAGCATCAGTGTGTATATTATTCACCCCGCTCTGCCACAAGGACCACACAAAGGATCTGTGCAGTCCTCAGTATAAGCTAAGGTCCCCCAGAAATGTCTCTTGCCAGATAACCAGGGAGCACTGACTGCATGGAGCCTCCCACAGTTACTGCCCAATGTCCCAGCCACATCCTGAGTCCTCCCACACAGCCTCAGTGTTTTCACAATTCTGGCACACAAGCCTCCCACAGTCACAAGCACCCAGCCCCCTGTCTATTCTCCCCACCAGACTCAGGAGTCTCTGCTTGGCTGGTTGCTGGGCACAGACACAAATTGGCACAGCTGGTATATGTCCAAAATGGCACCTGCTCTGTGTAAGCTTGTTATAGGACACCTTTGCAGGAGGACTGGGGAGAGAGAAAGTGTGGCCCCACCCCATTTGCTTTTTCTCCTCTAGTTTGGTAAGTACACTATCCCCTTATCCACTTCTTCTCTGACCAAATTTTTAATGCATTGTTTTTGACTGTTGAACTTTTAGAGTTCTTCATATGTTCTAGACACATTTCATTTATTGTAGATGTAGTTTGGAAATCATTTCACCTAATCTACAGTTTGTCCTGATTTTCTTAACAATGTCTTTCACAGAGAAAATGGTTTTTTTCATTTTTATTTTTATAAAATATAATTTTTACTCTTATGAATCATACACTTGATGTTATATTGAAGAATTCTTTAAGTAGGAGCCAATGCTGTGGCACAGCACATTAGTCCATGGCCTGTGGTGTCAGTATCACATATAAGTGCTAGTGCAGGTTCCGGAAGCTCCTCTTCTGATTCAGCTCTTTGCCAATGTGCCTGGGAAAGTAATGAAAAATGGCCCAATTCATTGGGCCCCTGCACCCATGTGGGAGACCTGGAAGAAGCTCCTGGCTCCTTGCATCAGACTGACATAGCCCTGGCCGTTTCAGCCATTTGGAACATCTCTTTCTCTTGCTCTCTCTCTCTCTCTCTCTTGCTCTCTCTCTCTCCTTCTCCCTTTCTGTAAGTTTACCTTTCAAATAAATAAGCAAATCTTAAGAAAAAAATTTCTTTAACTAACATAAGCCACAATATTTTTCATAAAGGCTTTACAATTTTGCTTTTGCTTTTTCTTCACTTTTAAAAATGTTCATTTATTTATTTTTGTTATGTGCAGATTTTAATTGTGGTTTAGAATATTGGTGTATATTTCTGGTAGCTCCAATATCGGTGTATATTTCTGTTGACTCACTCCCCAAATACCCACAGCAGCCAGGACTGGGAAGGTCAAAGTTAGGAGCAGAGAAGTCAATGAAGGTCCCCACAGGGGTGGTCAAGTCCCAATCACATGAGCCACCATTTTCTGCTTTTAGCAAAAAGATAGTATCAGGATCAGAGCCAGGAGTCAAACTCTGCACTCCTAAGAGGGATGCAGGCATCCCCAAAAAGGTGTTAATCATTAGATCAAATGCCTACCCCAGTAGTTTCATGTTTTACATATAGAACCATGCTCCATTTTGAGTGAATTGTTTGTACAAGGTATGACATTCAGACTGAAGCTCAATTGTTCTTTGTTGTTTTTTTTTTTTTGGTTTGTTTACATATGGATCATAATTTTTTCCAAACAATTTGTGGAAAATGTGATACTTTCTTCTTTAATTGCCTTCTAGTTTTGAAAAACCAAATTTAATACTTTTGTATTTATTTATTCTCTTTTCTGTTTCATTAATCATATGCCTTTCCTGTTTGCCAATGTCATACTCTCTTGATTACTATAGCATTAGAGTAAGTCTTAACGCCAAGATAGATGAGTCCACCAAATGTATTTTTCTTTATCAGACTACTATAAATAAATATTTAAATAAATAATTAAATAAACGGAGTAGTACTTCCTTACAGAAAAAAATGAAAATAATATAGAAGGAATAAAGACAAATACAAAATCATATATACTCCTTAGTTTGAAAACCATATCAGATATGATAGAATGGCATCCATTGCTTGCAAGTGACAAAATTCTAAAATCAAGACTTTTTTGATTCCTTTTCAAACAAATCAATCGATCATTCTTGAAATTTCTTAGCTTTGACACACCTCTTACCTCCTCTACCCTTATTTACCCAAATGGCTCACAAATTGAATCCCATGGACTTCTACATGGAAAATTTACAAGGACGTGATAAAGGGATGGGCAAACATTCTTGAGTTCCCTCTTTGAGAGGGAAGGGCATGCGGAGATGGCACTAGCTTGAATGACATTTGGAGTAATGGACTGCCACTCTGCTGGCACTTTTAGTGTTAAGCAAGTGATCTGCAAAGTAAAGTGGATTCACAGTTAGAGTCAGCACCAGTGCACAGGTCGCCCGTAAAAATAGAAGATTCCATTATTCTTCGGGCTCCCTAGAGGGAGCAAGGTCTCTAGCATCATTACCAGGACTAAATCTGACTTTTCTACCTCCCCTAATTTCCTCCTAGTAATTATAGGTCAAGCACTCTTTTGTAAATTATAAAACCTTTGTTCTTATCAAAAATGAATAGCTGAGGAAAAAAATTATAAAAAGTCCAAAGAAAAAAAATTTCAATTAGAAAACCAAGCTAATTTGGTATGACCAAAGACTGTCAGGCATACTGACAGTGCTCTATTATGCAGTCATTTGGGCTCTTTCAAATTAGTTATGTTAATGTCCTGTGAGTGAATGTAACACTTGGATGGGACAAGATTTCTGCAATTAATTTCTGCAGTCAGTGGAGAGACAAGCAAATTTATTTTCCCCCTCTCTGGGAATTGGTAGTGGAGGGAGTGAGGTGGCAAAAGTGCATTTAGGAACAGAGTACAAGCTAAACACAAGCCCTAAATAAAGCAGAAACAATGGGAGCCAATGCCACCTCATTCATTCAATTGACAATGTTTTGCAGCTTAAACCTGTTTTATTAATTATGTTTGACATTTCCTTAATTAGTTTCATTTACACCAAATCAATCCCTACTGCTGTATGGCATCATTTATCATTTTGAAAAATTTGCATACTGAGTGCTGACTTTTCCTACTTAATTATACATTAAAAGTGTCAGGCGCGCTTGCTGCCTGGCATTATCTGCGGCAGAAAGGTTTGTGGCTGGACGGTGATGGTATTAATCATTAAGAGCCCCCAAGTGCTGCTGGGTAATATCTGGGGAGTAGAGTGGCTCTCATTTTAACGCTAGAGAGCAGAAGTGCTTTTGTAAAATGACCCAGAGCAAAAACAAAATAAATGACCTAAAACATCCGGTATACTGTAATGCTTTGCTCTTTCAATAAAAATACGCTTTGGTGGGATGGTTTGCTATTAACTATTCATTTTCTGTAGATATAAATATGATAAATCCACCAATGGTAAACCTATGATCTCTGCCCGGGCTTGTACACAAGGTATTTTGGTTGAATACATAAAGGCGGCTTGGTAGTATGCTTTCCAATATATGCCAACTCCAATGTGTTACTTTACAAATGAAAGCTAGGAAATATAGTATACCATTAAAACAGTGATTGATGCCGCTCATTTCTTTTCTACGCATAACTTTCAATGAATAAGCAACTATTTTTCACTGAACTCCATGTGACATAACCAAACATAGACTACAGCTAAAATTCTAATACCATAAAAGGACTTCATTGTGTGTGTGCCCCCCATAACTAGATTTCAATATTATAGAATTTTAGGTGATGAACAAAAAAAATGAACCTGCAATGTTTAAGCACGAAGCTTGATTGTGAGCAGTAGTAATGAAAGAGTTAACAAGAACCTGTTTGTAAATTGTTTATCAAGGATGCCTGCTTTCATGTCAGAACCCAAACTTAGTGCATTTAATATTCAAATTCATTTTCAAATTCTGGCCCATTAACATAATATATGCTACTTTGCAAGCCTGGTCAGAGAAATCTGTAACTAAATAATTTTCAAGTTTCCTTCATATCAGATGCATTATATGCAGTGTGAAATTATTTCCCCACTCCATCCCTTTGCCGAACAGCAGAAAACGAACACACAATATAGTAGTTATTACTGCAAGTGCATTACTTCTTTAGCAGCTCGGATATGTGCAGGAAAGTTTGCAATTACTGAATATGAGAGTTTAATTGCATAACTTGTGTATAATTGTAAAGTTGATACATGATTGCAAGGTAGCATTACTTAAAACAGAATATAATGTATATGGCATAAATGTGTTTTAATGACACGACCATTAAATGCATTTCTTCATGTGAAAATAACTCAATAATAAGAATATGCATCTAATTTAATGTAGAATACTGGAAAACATGGAAACAATCTAAGTAATCTGGAAACAAGCCAGCCCAGCTCAGTTTTAAAAGTAATCTTCAAGCCAATAGTACAGTTTTTATATACCACGTGTCTCCTATGTCTTATATCCTTAAATTTATGCTTACAGTATTCCTTGCCCTTTGAGCCATGGCCCTCTGTTACAGTTACACATTTTTAAGAGGCTAAATGTCTTTCTTTATCATAAGGAATAGATCATAAGGAATAATATCATATGATATTAAGAATATCATATTTTAAATAATGAGGGTGATAATAATGATAAGAGAAAACATTTTAAGAGTTACCGCATCTCAGCCACTGTACTTTTTATGTATTATCTCAATCCTCACAATAATCTGATGAGACAGATAGATGATTACTACACAAAGGCTTACTGTTTTATGTTGCCAGTCTAAGGTCTCTATTAAGTGGCAGAATTTAGTGTCACAACATTGTACTCCCAAGTTTCTGTTCTTGGGGATTTTTGCTGAATGACATGCGCTCATAACAGTCTACAAACCTCTGAATGCGGCTGTGCTGTGGTAGAAATTATAGCTTTTTCAATCTGACTGATATGCTTAAATCCACGTCTACCACTTAATTTCATGACTTTAGGAAATTAAGTGTCCTGGGCTCCTTTCTTATTTTTAAATTGAGGCCAGTGTACCTATTTCCTGTAGTTGATAGAGACAGAATTGGTCTGGTTGCTTCATAGTCAGTGAACAATAAAGGTGACTCTTCCCTCTTGGATATAAAACACCTGTTTAAACTCAATCCTTCAATGAGACGTAAACTCTCCTCTGTATTCTGTTCACCGCAGTTTCCCAAGCAGACACATTATACAAATCCACATTTTGGTAATGCGCCAGTGTGACAAAAATGTTACATTATACTGAGTTCTGCAGCTGACCCCCTCTTATCCTGGACCTCACAATCCAATTAGAATCTGAGTTTTTCTTGGGAAAGAATTGTCTGCCCTTTTCTTGTCTTCTGTTCTTACTGCATTTCTAGGGCCAGGCCATTTTGAACACTTTCTCACATGTCAATTGTCCCAGTGGGAAATGGTAGACGCATGGAAAAAGCTGGTGCCTGTCCATAATCTAATCAGAGCTGGCTCAGAGAGTTAAACCCAAGGAGATAAGTAAGATTTTAATATAATTCTTTTTTTTCTTTTTAAAGACATATTTATTTACTTACTTATTAACTTATTTGAAAGGCAGAATGAGAGAGAGACAGAGAGAACAATATTTTCCATCTGCTTGCTACTCCCTAAATGGCCACAACAGTTGAGTATGAGCCAGGCTGAAGCCAGAAGCCAAGAACTTCAACTGAGTCTCCCTCATGGATATCAGGGGATCAAGCACTTGGACATCTTCCACTGTCATCCCAGGCACATTAACAGGGAGCTGGATCAGAAATGGAGTAGCTGAGACACGAATCTGCACTTCAGTGTGGGACTGAATGCCAGCATTGCACACAGCAGCTTAACCCACTGCAAACACCAGCCCTTGCAGCAATCTTCAAACAGCGTGTTCTATATCAGTAGCAATGTAACACTCTGATAGAATAGCTGATAATCTGATCCACTGACAAAGTGTAACCAGGGCATCTATTATTTGATTCCAATATTTTTGACGGGATTTTAAATTGTCAAAGTAAGACTGCAAAAAAACAGATTGTCCTTCACAGTGTCTTCCACTTTTACTCACATAAGAAAATCATCAAACATACAAACTGAAACTCAAAGACATGCTGAAATAAACGTATGTACCCATGAGGCAAATAAAGTTAGCTTATAAACACACCCCACAGCTCCACTAGCTTTACTGTATGCCAGATGTCCGTGGCTTCCAAGGATTCACACACACACACACACACACACACACACACATTACAGTCTGTCTTTCACACATACACACAACTATTCTATAGTGCAGAACCTTCTACTTGCTAAAAACCCAGCAAAACTCATTTACTTTGCTCTTGCAGGATTCATTAACCTTTGTCTTCTTTTAAGAAACCAGGAACTATTCTAAAACTGACATTGTCATTAAAAACCAATAGGAAGTCACCATTTTTAAATTAAAGTCATTAGATAAGTTTTTTAATAGTTAAAAAAGATTAGAAAAAAATCAAATGAAAAAAATAATTTTGCTTTGGGTGTAAAAAGACCCCAAGAGAAATTCCTCAAGTTTTGTTAGAAAGTATCCTTTGTGATCAGAATATCCTTATGAAATTTAACCCAGAGCATTTTTAAGAATTTAACTCTTTCATGCTTTAAAATGAAATAATTCTGCAATAATAATTATATAATTACTGTGTTACGCAATAAAGAGAAAATAAATATCACACAATAGAGTGAAAGCATTTTTAGTGACAGTTTTAAGAACCACATTAATAATTCATGATTCAGTAATCTTTCATTAATTTGTAACTGTATATTTATTGATAATTGTTTTTCTGCTATGATCAAGGAAACTAATGTTCTTCTTACCTTGTTGAACACACAATTGCTTTTTTATTTACTTACGTACTTATTAACTCATACCCTTCTATAGGCCTGACCTATTCTACTGTCCAAATTACATCATGTTTATCCAAGCACTTTTGCTTGGACCTGTCCATACCACAGCTTCCTGTTGAAAGAACTGTCACGAATTCAGATGATGACCACCTAAGCCTAAGCATATCCATGGTAGTTAAACTTCTAAGAGGTGTGAAGTTAACTGTAACCATAGCTTCACCATCACCATTCTATAGCACACTAAACTTGATAATATTGGGCATGGTTTTAAAATATATTTTCTATTATTTCCCTTCCATATTTGTGAGCCAGAAAATCACAGAAGCTCTACCATTATAGTAATGTGTCTACCATTTATTCTCTGCATTCCCCTTACATTATCCCCTCTAATTTTTTAATTTATTGAAATAATCACCAAAGAAAACTCCCGCCTCCAGGCATTCCTCTCTGTTTCTATTTATATACCCACAGTCAGATTAATTTTTTACATATCCCATCATATAACTTCCCATCTCAGATGCATGCCAACTTTCTGTGTCAGTTTCCAATTGTTTTATGCTTCAGTGGGCTAAAACCACTCTCCATTAAGTATCTCTTTTGGGCTTCCCACATTTCTGAAGCTTTCAAAACACCTTTACCCTAATGTGTAATACATTTCCACTACTACCTGCATGGACAGATTTTGTTAATTGTATTCTCAGTTGGAAGCAACATCTCCTTCTTCTGGTTCCCTTTGGCACTCTCAATACAATATACAAAAGAACTTCAAAAGACTGGTGGAACATGAAATTAAAAGATAAGCTGATTTTGGTGCAAAACAACTTGTAATCCATGCATACATAGTTCTTTCATAATATACATTTCCATTAATTTTTAGAAGACACCATGTTTTAGTGTTCATAATTTATCCTATGGCATAATTCATTATAGCTTTCTATTTCTAAATATTCTCTCCTGAACTGTACATCTCTTGGACACCAGGACAATGATTTTTTTCCTTCATATACACAGATAGCATGGATACTGCAACTGATATTATTTCTCATTATTCTCATCAACACTAAGTTGCTGAAGAAAAAGTATAATACTTTTAAAATTCCTGACTCACATTCTATGCTTGAAAAATTCTTCAATATTAAATAAACAAAACTTCTCTTTAGGGGCCAGCATTATGGCGAAGCAGGTTAGACCACCACCTGTGTTATCTACATCTGGTATGGGTGCTGTTGCGAGTCCCAGATACTCTACTTCCAATCCAGTTTCCTGTTAATGCACCTGGGAAAGCAGCAGAATATGGTCCAAGTGCTTAGGAAACCCCAGTGAAACTCTCAGCTCCTGGCTTTAACTTGGCTCTGTGCTGGACATTTCAGCCATCTGGGGAGTGAACCAGTAGATAGGAAATTTCTGTGTGTGTGTGTGTGTATGTACGTGTCTCTTTCTTTCTCTCTGTAATTTTGCCTTTCTTTCTTTTTTTTTTGTTTTTGTTTTTGTTTGTTTGTTTGTTTGACAGGCAGAGTGGACAGTGAGAGAGAGAGACAGAGAGAAAGGTCTTCCTTTGCCGTTGGTTCACCCTCGAATGGCCGCCGCAGCCGGCACGCTGTGGCCGGTGCACCACGCTGATCCGAAGGCAGGAGCCAGGTGCTTCTCCTGGTCTCCCATGGGGTGCAGGGCCCAAGCACTTGGGCCATCCTCCACTGCACTCCCGGGCCATAGCAGAGAGCTGGCCTGGAAGAAGGGCAACCAGGACAGAATCCGATGCCCCGACCGGGACTAGAACCCGGGGTGCCGGCGCTGTTAGGTGGAGGATTAGCCTGTTGAGCCGCGGCGCCGGCTGTTGCCTTTCAAGTAAATAAAAGAATCTCCCTTTAGACCTATTACTTTTTATAAGAACAGATGAAATCATTATGCATACATAGTAAAATAAAGCAAAGTATTTTTATAAAATATTTAATGTTTCAAAGAACTTGCCATTTCAGCAAATTTTATTTAGAATTTAAACCACTATCTTATCAATTATTTTCTTGATGTGGTGAGAGTACATCTGCATTCAATTTGTTCAATTAAAAATCTTACTCATGAGAGAAAGCATGAGACAACCTTTTTCAGCAGAGTGACTTAGGATGTTTAGAAATATCTACTGTTTTAACAACAAGAGACAAACCAGACATTTCCAAATACAGTATTTTCAGATGACATCATAGAAATCAAGAATATGTACAAAATCATGATTTGGAAGCTTTTAAAATAATTAAATGTCAAATTGTAGCCCTCAAATATTTCAAATGTCATAATTGCAGATTATTTAATTCAGCTCAGTGTGCTAAATTCTCGAATCTGTAACGGCAGACCTACGCGGGGAGCAGTGAACTGTCTCCAGAGTAATACTCACCCGATCCAGAGCTTTGGCAAGCAATGCTTTATTAGACAAATAAGCAGCAGTTTGACGTCAACAACCACAGTGACAAAAACGAGGGGAGAGTTTAAAAAGTAACATCCCAACAGAACATTTTGTTTCTTTCTGTCTACATGGATAGTTTGCTAAAAGTCTAATTTTAAAAAAAAAAAGGAACGTAAAAGATAGTCCTTCATTTTCATGAGTGATTACCTCTTTTATATTTGTTGTATAAAGACAGGCGAGAGATTTTGAAGGAGATAGAGACAGAGAAAAAGAATAATGTCAATGAAACCGTTATTACATCTAGTTACAAAGGTATACTATCCTGAGTAATATTTAGATGAAAACAACAAACAATAAAAACATTTTGAGACTAAACATCAAATATAACTTTCAGATTGGAATTCAAAATTTTCCTTTAAGTCGCATTACTAAGATTTATTTTTAAATTCCCAAACTAGTCTTCTCTCTCAGTCAAGATTTTTTTAAAGATTGATTGATTGATTTGAAAGGCAAAGCATCAGAGAGTGGGAGGGAAAGAGAAAGTGCAAGTGAGAGAGAAAACTTCCAGCTACTGTTTCACTGCCCAATGGCTTAAGCATCCTGATCTGACCCAGGCTGAAGCCAGGAGCCAGGAAATCCATCTGGTCTCTTATTTGGGAGGGAGGGACCCAAGTCTTTGGAGTGTCCTCTGCTGCCATCCCAGGCACATTAGCAGGAAGACACATGGGGGCTGGAGCAACTGGGGTTTGAACCAGCATTTCTACTTGGGTTGCTTGTGTCCATATAGGATGCTGGCATCATAAGTGGTGTCTTGACCCACTATGGCACAATGCAGGCCCCATGATTTGTTGTTGTTGTTGTTTGTAAATAAAATAAATTCCCAATTCCACTCACTGTCTTAAGCAAAGAAGCAAAGGAATCAATTTATATCACCAAAAAGTTTCTAGGTAGATCACAACGACAGGAAAGCAGTACCCTCAAGGCATCTCTCTCTCTTTGACTTCCTGCATGGTAAGAATGGAGGGGCACAGTGGTTCTATAGGACTTCATAATACTACAAATAGCTCAAGCAAAAGTCCAAAGGTTTGACTGCCATTCTTTTTGCTATAGACCCAGTCTTCCATGAATCAAAGTAGTGGCCAGGAGAATACAGCATATTCGTTGGGCAGGTCTGACAGACATGTCAGTCTCAAATCAGAGGGCTGTGGTCAGCCTCACCTGAACCAAACAAACTCAATTTAATCCACCCAGAGAAAAGTTGACACCACAAAAATGAATTCCTAAGGATCAGAATAACTAAGTGCCATAAGAGAGAAAGAAAATAAATAAACTGTAAAAGATTGAGATGTAAATATGGATATATAAATTAGGAAGCCAGATTCTCCACTTCAAAGTTAACCTTGATGTTTAATAGCATATTGTTTAATCAGCAACTTTTGCCTTCATAGTACTCACCCACACACATGTATGCACATGGGGTGGGGTGTCTTCAAAAGTTAATATTATGAAAAAAAAATCTTTGAATGGATTTCAATTTTTTGAACTAAAATATCTTTTCTTAAATTTTGATTTATTTATTTGAAAGAGAGATAAAAACAGAGCTGTCATCTGTGGTGACCTCCTCAAATGTCCACAACAACTAGGCATGCAGGGTCCGTGCTGAGCCAGGAGCTGGGAACACAATTCAGGTCCCACATGTAGGTGGCAGGAACTCAAGTCCTGGAGCCATCGACTGCTGCCTATCAAGGCCTGCATCAGCAGGAAGTGAGAATCAAGAGCCAAAATCAAGGATTGAATCCAGCTTTTCTCATATGGGACACAGGAGTCGTAATTTCTAGTATAAACAGTTACCTAAATGTATCTTTCAGCTTATTTTTCTTGAACCTTTTAGATATCCTCATATCTAGTATAAATGCATACATTTCTGAATACATACTGATTTAAAACTAAACATAGATTATATGTATATATACTGTTTTGTGATTATGTACATAACTGTTAAGTAAGAACACACATATAATATTTCATAAAATACCAGATACTATAACCACTTTCCCAAATATGTGAACAATATTTGTGCATTCATATTACATTTTGGCTTGTGTGTCAATATCATAAATTTGCCGTAAGCTGTAATATAGTTTAAGAGTATTGATCAAGAAACAGCATAGTTAATCTGTAATTTGAAACAGTTAAGAAATAAAGAGCTCTGGGACAGGCCTTTTGGTGCAGTAGCCACTTGGAACACATACAGCCCATATTACGGTACCTGTGTTCAAGTCTCCATTCTGCTTCTGACCCAGCTTCCTAGTAATGCACACTGCAGGAGGTAGAATCTAGTACTTGGATCCCTGTCTCTCATGTAAAAGACCCAGATGAAGTTCCAGTCTCCTGGCTAGGGCTTGGCTTAACCCCAGATGTTCAACTCATTTGGGGAGCAAACCAGTGGATGAAAGTTCTCACTTTGTCTCTCTCTGCTTCTGTCTCTCTCCCCCTCTCTTTATGTCTCCCTCCCTCCTCCTCTCCCTCTCCCTTTCAAATAAATAAAAAAGAAACAAAACCTTAAAAAAGAAATACGAAACTCTAAAAGGCACTATATCATTACCATTAATTCCTCATGTGTCAGTGATGAAGTTCTCAGCTAGAATTGTTGGCTTCCATTGGTCATTTTTAGGATGTTTAACTATACTTGATTCTATTGGTCACTTTTAGCATGTTTAACTAGATAGTCTAGCAAATTTCCATTTGCAAGTATGCAGAAGAGAATCCTGGGAAAGAATGTAATTATATCCATTCTGTGGCTCAGCTACAGCTAGGCGTATCTGGTAAACGGGGAGTGAACGGAGGAAAGTCTTAGACCCAAACATGATCATCTTAAATCTGTACTTCGTTCTGTAGACCCAGACAAAACAGCACTCTCAGGGCAGTATGGTAGCTCTTGACCAGTCCCCTGTCAGAAAAGTCCCTGGATACATGACCAGATCCTAAGTGAAAGATGAAAGTAGACCTTGGGAAGCCGTAGGACACAGTAATATTCCCTCAGGCCTGACTGTAGTGCCAACAGTGAGAAAAACACAAAGGGAGTTCTCTTATTTCCACCATAGGCAGCTTCGCGGTGGGGACCCAAGGTAGTCACCAATGGAAAGGGCTACTCAAAGAGCCCCAGCTCAGCAGAGGAACAGAAGATGTGCCCATTGTACCAGGCAGTGGAAGGCTGGAGAAGCAGCAGGGTTCCTAAAAAGCAAACAGGAAGGTGGTGCTACTGCTTGGTGAGACTAAGAGCTCCTCAGTGCTGGGTAAGTGGGTGGAGAACCAGGAGCTGACTCTCTTCTGGGCAAATGGGAGCTTTACCAGCGGACACATGGGCATGGGCATGCTGAAGGGGCATGTGCCCCTCTGCCACTTACCAGCCAGCAACACTGAGGAATCCCCTCCAGACCTGAGGCTCTTCATCTGTAAGACAGAGACAGAAGCAATATCATTCTTATGGGAAGATTGAGCTCTGCTTGTCAGAAATTCACTTCTATCCTCTACTATTATTGCCATAGTTGTTGTTTGCATTATTTTCTAGCAATGCAATAAATAGCTCGGGGTCTCAAGGTCCATTTGCAGACAGAGCAAAACAGCCAAAAGATCACAGACGAGCATTTACAGCCATGCCCCTGGCTATGCGACTTGGGGAAACTTGCATAAAATATTTTAGCTTCACTTTCCTTATTTCCTTCACTTTACAAAATAATTATGTCAAGTATTTTCTCCCATAGCTATTAGGAAAAAGCCAAAAAAAAAATACTCAAACTCTCAATACTAATCAAAAAAAATTAAGTACTTATTGCGTGCCAAATGGTGATCTAGATAGATTAAGGTATTAATTGATCTCATCCTTCTTATTATGGTCTTTGTTTTACAGAAAACATATCTGAGGCTCCATGCCTTCCCAACTTCCCACCACTTTACAAGCAATGATAGAATTTGGATTTGAACGGAGCTTAAACCTTAAACACTTATATAATATCACCTCTCATTGTTTAGAAAACTTACATATTCAGTAAGAGTCAGCTGTCATTATCATTTGGGTCACTGCAAATACAGGTTACCCTATTGGTGTTGAGGAATACTGGTGAATAAGTATAAGGTATTGAGTAAGAACATGGGGACAGCACTGTGGCATAGTGGTAAGGTTGTTTCCCTGCAACACGGGTACCCCATATGGGCACTGGTTTGAGTCCTGGCTGCTACACTTCCAATCCAGCTCCCTGAGTAAGCAGCAGAGGATGCCCCGAATGCTTTGGCCCTCAAAACCCATGTGGGAGACCCAGAAGAAGATCCTGGCTCCTGGTTTCAGATCTGCCCAGCTCTGGCCATTGCAGCCATCTGGGGAGTGAACCAGCGATGGAAAATATCTCTCTGTGTCTCCTCTCTCTCTCTCTCTCTCTCTCTCTCTCTCTCTCTCTCTCTTCTCTCTCTTACTCTGCCTTTCAAATAAATGAATAAATCTTAAAAATAAATAAATAAATAATAAAAGAATAAAATGCTATGCATGGTAAGACAATTCACTGCATATATAGTTAGAATCTTGCATTCACATTTGACATTTTAAAAAAATATGTTATAGGAATATTTTTTCTCTTTTTTGGTAAAACATAATTTTGACAGTACTGCTCAGTCAAGCTGCTATATCAAAATACCATAAACTAGTCACTTACATAAACAGTTATCCCTCACATGAGGCTGGAAAGTCCAAAATCGAGGCCCCAGCAGATACGCTGACTGGTGAGATCCTGTCACCTGCTTCACAGACTGCACCTTCTCCCTGTGCCATCACATGGTAGAATGGGAGAGAGCTCCTTCAGACCTGTTTTATAAAGCTTTTTAACCCACTAGCAAGGGCTCTGCCCTCATGTTCTAATTACCTCCCAAAGGCTCCAGCTTGGGGGTCAGAATTTCACCATGTACATTTGAAGTGGATGACGAGAGATCTGGGTGACACAATGGAACCAGTTTGTTTTCTTAGGTAGTTTCACATATGATGCTTACAGAATCACATTTAAATAAAGGAGAAAATAGCATTTCTATCTTGTATTCAATTATGTATAAAACAATCTTGACTCGGTGTCACCCTAATCTCATAGAAATGACCACTATTTCAAGGTCATTGGGAAACTTGACTTGGGATGGAGATTATAATCAATTATTATTCTATCACCATATATTATTATAAGTTCTCTTTTACAAATTAAAAATAATAAGTAAGCCTATCAAATAAAGATGTTCTACTTATCAAAATTAAACATAATATGGACACACATGTTGAATTAAAAGAAATCGTAACGATTAAAGACTCCTAAACTTTAATTTGATTTTTTTTATTTGACAGGTAGAGTTATAGACAGTGAGAGAAAGACAGAAAGGTCTTCCTTCAGTTGGTTCACTTTCCTAATGGCCACTATGGCCAGCGCTATGCCGATCCAAAGCCAGGAGCCAGGTGCTTCCTCCCGGTCTCCCATGCGGGTGCAGGGACCCAAGCACTTGGGACATCCTCCACTGCACTCCCAGGCCACACAGAGAGCTGGACTGGAAGAGGAGCAACCTGGAGTAGTATCTGGCCCCAACCAGGACTAGAACGCATGGTGCCAGTGCTGCAGGTGGAGGATTAGCCAAGTGACCCATGGCGCCGGACTAATTTGATTTTTAATATTGTTAAGTTTTGTAAAGTGTATTTTAGTTTTCAGGTAAAATTTTAGAAAATTATGCTCAAGTCAACTAATGAATATCTCCATTATTGTTTCACCTATAAGTTGTCTGCTAAAATATTAAATTTAGATTTTTGATGTTAAATTGTTATTATAATATAGATATTAAGTAAAAATATTTGTTCAACAAATTAGCTCCAAGAGCAAAAATATTGATTGAAACATAATTTGATTAATTTCATTAATTCATATTCTCAAGGGGTCAGAATATTCTTCCTGGTTTAATTTTTGTCTTGGAGACAACTACTTATTAATTCTTAAGCTTGAAAAGATAATATATTATACTTTCTATTAATAAGCTTTTTTTCTAACTACTTTTTTAGCACTACATTTAAAGGCGCTAATGCCAAATTCTCCATTTTAAAGCCGCTTGTGCAGATTACCATTTTTTCTATTTGAATTTAATTTTTCCACTAAGAGGAATATGCTATTATAAATCAAAATTGATTGATATTAGGGCCTTCTAATACAACTTTGAATTGGAGAGCACCCCTCTCTCCTATCACCACCCCGAGGTGATTCACACAGCTGACGGTGGAATGCATTTACCAGGCTCCCACACAGAGGCCTGGCATCCTGTCGTAATCATTCTTTTCATAGCACAATTTGTGGGTCTCTGTGAAATGCAGCTATTGGTAGTTCTGCCTGTACTCAAATGAAGTGATATTGAATTTCTATTATGCATGTGCCTTGGAAACCTCACAGCTCTCCATAAAGATTTTATTCACACAGCAGATTTGTTGTGACTTAGATAGTTTCAGACAATTTTAGATTTGAATGGACGTGGCAGGGTCTGACAGTATAGAAGAAATATCAGGAGAGAGAAACATGTAGAACCAAATGATATATTAAGCAACCTACAGAACAAAGCAAAGAGAATGCCGTGGTTGTAGTAAACAAAACCAGAAAGTACATCTTAGAAGGACCTCTCATGGGGGCTAATCTTTTTATATTGCATATATGAGTTGGTGGTGGAACTCGTCAACTCCTTTCATCCTACAAATTAAGTTTTGATAAAGCCCTGCTCCTTATACAACCTTCATATTTTTGAAATAAATTGTTCATAATAAGACATATTCTAGCTTTCTTACATTTTCCTAAGGGCCCAGGTCACAAACACAAAATGGAAAATAAACACAATCACAAACAAGTATTCATTCCTCAGCTAGAATTTAGAAGATTTAATTTGAGAAGAAAGAGGAATAAATTTTCAGTGGGAATACAGGATATGGAATGCAGATAACAGTGAAATTAATTCATGGCAAAATGGCGAGGAGAGATGAGTTAATACATTTAGGTAAATAATGAATGTCATATGAAGTTTTCTTCATTATTGAGAGTACACCATGCATCAGGCATAATTTAGGCACAGGATAAATAATGCTGAACAATGTAGACAATATCCATTATTTCATGGAACTGATTTGCTAATAGAGGAAAATAGTTAACAAAGCAGTCAATAAGTTAAAGAAATAATCATTCCAGGTAGTAATGTGTTAGGGCCAATACACAATACAGTCAGGGGACAGAGTCAATCTGTGAGAGTGGCAGCATGTGAGTGACAGCTGCTGAACCTTTGGTGGCCAAGAAAGGCCTCACAAAAAAAGATGCAGGGTGCTGAGCCATGAATGACAAGGCGAAGGCAACCAAAAGCAAGGCTGTGGCCAAGCCCTCTGCATCAGCACAACACAGGCACAGTCCCTGCTTAGGCTAACGGTCCTGTCAGATGGAATTTCTTCAGGTCCCACATTCACAACATGCTAAACATATTTCATCTTTGGAAGAAAAAGTGAGAAAGAGGAGAGAGACAGAAAGGAAAATACCCGGTAGCTATATTAGAAGAGTGAAAACATGTTTGTTCTAATAGATTTTTAAGAACCGGGTATACCTAAAGAAAAATCAAAAGGAGGGGCCAATGCTGTGGCATAGCAGGTAAAGCCACCACCTGCAGCGCCAGCATCCCATATGGGCGCTGATTTGAGTCCCAGAGTCTCCACTTCCAATCCAGCTCTCTGCTATGGCCTGGGAAAGCAGCAGAAGATGGCTCAAGTGCTTGATCCCCCGTACCAACATGGGAGACCCGGAAGAAGCTCCTGGCTCCTGGTTTTAGATCTGCCCAGCCATTTGGGGAATTAGATAGCAGATGGAAGTCTTCTCTCTCTCTCTCTCTCTCTCTCTCTCTCTGCCTCTGCCTCTCTATAACTCTGCCTTTCAAATAAATATATAATCTTTAAAAAAAAAAAAAGAAAAGAGGAAAAGTACATTGAGATACATTCTTCTGGAAGCCTTAGATCTGACACCCAGTCAGTCAGTCATCTTTTACCACAACCCTCCTCTATTTTTACATGTAATGTTAATGTATTTGGTTTCTGTGAGCATTCAGTTTATGCAAATTATTTAGTTCTGCAGAAATCTTTCAACAACTGTGCTGCCAGTTTTTTCCTCTACTCCCTCTACTCCTTCCAAAGTTCCCATGGTACCTGCTTCTCCTGTGTTTCAGAGGTGAATCTGATGCACTATTTCTGTGTGTTTTCTTTTTTAATATTTATTCATTTATTTGAAAGAGAGAGAAAGAGAGAGGTCTGTCATCTGCTGGTTCACTCCCCAAATGGCCACAACAGCTGGGGCCAAGCCAGGTCAAAGCCAGGAAACCAGGAACTACATCCAGATCTCCCCAGCAGGTGCAGAGGTCCAAGAATGTGGGTCAATTCCTGCTGCTTTCCTAGGCACATTATCAGGGAGCTGGATCAGAAGTGGAGCGGCCAGGACTCAAACCAATGCCCATATGGGATGCCACTGTTGCAAACAATGGCTTAACACACTGTGCCACAATGTCCACCCCGATGCACTGCTTCATATTAAGATGTCAGTGATGTGCTGAGCAAAAGAAAGTGAGAGCAAAGGTAATGGACGTCCATCAACTGAAGACTGGATAAAGAAATTATGGTATATATACATCTTGGAGAACTGCTCAACTATAAAAAAAGGAATCCTGCATTTTGCAACAAAATAATGGAAACCATTACACTTAATGAAATAAGCCTGCCATATGTTTTCCCTTATCAGGAGTAACTAATAGAGCAGCTAAAATGTAATATATTGGAGTAAAATGGACATTCTATGATTTGATGATTGTTTACAGCCCTTGTCTCTTCTGTTAAGAAAATGCATTTTTATACTATTTGGTGAACTCTTTTATTTAGTGTAGGGTTCACCTTACGATCATTAAGTAAACTAAAAACAGATCTTTGTAAAAATTAAGAGTGGGAATGGGAGAGGGAAGAGAAAGAAGGGTTGGCACATGAGTGGAAGGGAGAGTAGTGTATGAATATGTTCCTGAATCTGTATGTATGAATACATAAAACATATAATTTAAATAAAATTTTAAAACAAAATAACAAAGCAACATATATCTACATAAGATATTTCAGTCTGCCTATAACCCTGGTGGAGAAGATATTGCTAAGTAAAATATTGTATTATTTCCCTTTACCCTGACTCAGCAATCATGTAAGCCTGGCTGTCAGGATAAATTCTCATAAATTCTATTCCAGAAACTTTCAGATAAGTATTATCTTCTGGGGACCTCCAGAAAGTACAAGTTTGTGATAAATTCACATATAAATTAAATGGGTTTATAAATTTTATTTTAAACTCTCCTTCAAGTTTCTTTAAATCAAAAAAAATTGTAATAACGTTAATCATTTGTAAGCTCTTAGAGGGAAAGAACAACACTTATCCTAATCATGTCTTATCTTCTCCACTAACACAAGATCTGGAATTGCCAAAGTTGCACAGAGCATGTTAAATAGACAAGGAAGTCTCACTTATTTGACTACCAAAATAAGGCAGAGAGACTGGACTAAACTGCAGAAACAAAAGGTGGGAGAGATATTCAACACTGAGGTGAACTAGTGGCAAAGTACAGGGCGGGGACGGGGATAGAATTAGGAAAGAGGATGGTGCATGTGACCAGACCACCTGTATTTGCTAACTGGCACTTGCAATTCCTGCTTAAAACTCAAAGAATACATGCTTGTGCATACATATCAAAGCCTATAACAATCTCAATTAGTTTTCTAGAATGAAATAGTCATCAGATGACAAGATAGAGAAAGTGCCTGGAAAAATCCTAAGAATGATTTACTTACCTTACTGAGTGAGGACATGGACAAGGACACTGTGTGCAAAGATCTTGAAGCACTACCCTCCCGGTAGTGCATCTGAGGAGAAATTATGGCAATCTCAAAATCCCACTGATGCTCAACACATTTCATTAATTGAAAAAAAATTAAGAGTAAAATGCACACCTTTTTTCCCACTTTAGGAACTAAGGCTCACGGGGACCCTTTTGAAGCTCAAGACTTCAAAGCAGATCACAGACTTCCAGTGGATTAATCACTTAATGTAGGAGTGAGTAGATGGAATTACCCCATTCAGCCAGACTAAACTTATCCTTCTTTTTTTTTAAGAATGCAAGAAACTGCCCATCTTTTAGTTCCCAACAGCATTCCAGTTCAGCACACGTCTGTGAGCTACTCTGCTCACAAGCTATTTCACGTACATCAAAATGGAAAGAAGCTCCAAACGGCTAGGAGTGGCATTAGATGCACCATTTCATTCCATTTTTCTGGTTGTCACAAATCTTAGTTTTCAAACAAACCTATTCAATAAACAACAGATGATAAAAGGAGTGGCAAGTTGTATAAAACTAGAGGAGGATGAAAGCTGGACTCTCTCTTCATGAAAATATTTTTAAAAGAGATTTGTATACTAGTTAAAGTTCTTTAAAATTACTAGAAATCATCCATAATGCTTAGAAACTAGTAGGAGAAGAAAGAGTGGGCATTCATTCCACCAAACTCATTTCTGACGGCCATCAATACCTAGAAAAACAAATTCATACCATATGATCGGAAATGAACATGTAGAAAATCAATAATCATGTGGTTAAGACTCCGTATGTTCCACCTTCATAGAAAGCATTGGTGAAATGTTAATGGTAATAATAAAAGTAGGATGTAATCCAAGGGACTTTAGAGAGGTCTTCTTGAATAGGGACAATACATAGGCAATGGAGAGACACCATCTGTCTGATTTACAGCAAAGATTAGGTAATGCCTGCAGTCTCTTGTATGATCTTCAGCAGATCAATTTGATTTTTTTTTTTACAAAGAAGACATTTATTAACACGTTAAACAGTGTTTTTGTAGAACTTCTAAAGAAACAAATTCAAGACAAAAATTATTCCAGGAGGTAACAAAATAATCTATCACTTAAATTCCTTCTCATCAGGATGACTTTGCGCCATAAAATAGTGCATCAGCTGGCGGGTTCTGTCTCTTCCAACCGAGATGAAAACTAGTGTGTTTTTTCCCCCGCTCTGTAAACACGACTTGGATACAGTGACGCTGTCCTAGCTGAATTCGGCCCTGTGACCTTTTGAGGGCCAGTGTTATACAGGTTGCCAGCGCCTGAGACACCTCGCAGAGGCTTCGCTGTTCACCTTGACTGAAGTCAAACAAAGCAGCTGGGAAGAAAGCCCTCCCCCAGCACAGCTGTATCCGCATCTCAGACCTCACAGATAAAGTACCTTCCTTTTAGGAAATCAGTGTTCATAGCACGTTTAATAAATAAGATGTAAGGGGGGAAGCAACCGGTGAGAAAAGGAATTTTCTCCTTTAAGGCCTTGAAGGGTTCCACGTGACTCGGCACATCCTAGGCACACAGCAACAGGCCCAGGCCCTGGGACGAGACATGAGGTTTAGCGAACAGCAGGGTCGTCCTTTCACTGTGCGTGTTTCCAAGCGTGGCGAAGCGAAGCCCAGCACGAGCCAGGGAATGGCACGGCGCCCGCCCCCATGGTCCACTCTTTAAGGCATAATCAGGGATGACAGTGTCCAGGCTTTTGGTCCCCTCTCCCATCTTCTCACACACTCCCAAGGACACAGAGATCACTAGCAATCACTAGCTGCTTCCATGCTGAGTGTGGGAATGAGGAAATCTGTGTTTGGAGAATTCCACAGATCAAGGCAGGAATACCTGGCAGCAACACTGTTCTGACGTCTACCACGCTCACCTCGCGTTGCTGCTTGTGAATGAAATGACACGGGTGTTCATGGCCTCTTGCTTAATTTCTCACACCTCACTGCAAACAGCACACTGTCTGGGCTCTTTGGTAGGACGGGTTCACCTAATCTGGTCTTCAGGAATGAAATGGAACAGCCACATCTGCTTCCAAAGCTGATTTTCTGACAGGTTCCGGGCTGTGTCTGTGCTCAGCAGTTTCCCATGAGTGCCTGGGAGTGGGGAGGGGACTGGGAGGAATAAATGCACCAATCCATTTCTTCAGTTCCGCCTGAAGGTCCCTGTGGCAAATGTGATTTGCATGGCTAACAATACATGGCCCAATCTGATATCAGCTTGGTAGAAAAATACCTTCAGACTATCCGAGAAGTAAACACACGAGGAAGCTAAGGTAGGGTGAAGCACCGGCGCTCCGAGGATTCACACACAGCCCACGCAGGGGTTACAGGTGGTCACGTGGGTGGCCTTGCTCGGTGACCGCGTCATGAGATCATGCAGGTCAGGATTTTCAAGGGAAAGCTTTCACAACGCAGCGATGACGACGTGCAAGGTGACGGAGGCCAAGGGAGATGGATGGAGGCCGTCCCTGCCCACACCTTGCACAGGGACGGCTGTCTCTTGGCCCCAGGCCCCGCTGGGCTGCAGCTGCCACCACATGGGGCCCCACGGAGGGTCCTGCCCGGCACCAGGCCCCGCGTGCTCCCGCTCACTCCATGCTGGTCAAGGGGTGCAGCTGGGCGGGCATCGCGTCCGCCTGCGGGCTCAGCTCGCTGAGCTCACTGAGGGTGGTGGCCAGCAGGGCGTCCTGGGACACCACGGCGGCATCGGCCTTGCAGGCGGTGTCTGCGGCATTGCCGTCGTGGGCGGGGGCGACACTGCCGGGCACCGCGGCCAGGCCGTGAAAGTGGCTGCTTTCTGCAAAAGACAGCAGTTTATCTGAAAGCTTGGGCGGCACGTACTCTTCATCCGGCTGTTCTGTCTTGTGACCCTCGTCGTTCTTGGGGGAGCCATCTACAATGACAAGGAAAGACTTCCATGGAGTATTCTTATCGTGTATAGAGGTGTGCCGCCGCAGAGTGGACTTGTCCGTGAACGTGCGCCCGCAAGCGTTGCACATTAACGGCTTCTCGCCCCTGTGGATCCGATGTGGCGCTGTAAGGCGTTGAGCTGGGTGAACTGCTTCCTACACTGGTCACAACAGTAGGGGCGCTCCCCTGTGTGGACCTTGATGTGCTGGTACAGGGAGTTCCGCTGAGCAAAAGTCCGGAAGCACACTTCACATTTAAAGGGTTTCGAGCCAGTGTGGATTCTGTTGTGATGTTGCAAGTACTCCTTCGAAGCAAAACTCTTGCCGCATGTCTCACACATGAAAGGCCTCTCACCTGTGTGGCACCTTTTGTGATAAATCAGCATGTGGTTCTGGGTGAATCTTGCGTCACACTCATCACAGACGAAAGGTTTTTCCCCGGTGTGGATTCTCATGTGGGTCTTGAGCGCTGACGGCTGCGAGAACTTCGCCCCGCACTCGGTGCAGCCTTAGGGCCTGTCGCCGGTGTGCGTGCGCTCATGCAGCCGCAGCGCCGTCTTGGAGCTCAGGCCCTTGCCGCACTGGCCGCAGCGGTGCCGCTCGCCGCCGCCCTCGTGCACCTGTACTGCGTGCCGCTTCACGTCCTTCTAGCGCTTGAACTTCTTGCCGCACAGCTCGCAGGGGAAGCGCCGCTCGCTGCTGTGCACGTGGCGCTGGTGGCTGCACAGGTTGCAGCGGTTGGCGAAGGTCTGGCCGCAGTGTCACAGCGGTACACCACCTCGCTGGCCACGCCGTGGTGCCGCCGGATGTGCTTCAGGAAGCTCTTCTCGTACAAGAAGGCCTTCTCACAGATGCCGCACTTCAGGTTGCTCCTCCTCTTCTCCGCCGCACCCCCCTCCCTCCTCTTCCTCCTTTTCCCTCCTCCTCCTCCTCCTCTCCCCTCCCCGGCTGCCTTTGGAAGGGGGTCTGCCACCTGCATGCCAGCCCCACCCCCCTCAACTTTTGTAAGGGGCCTGGTCTCCATCCCCGCGCTCTCTGGGTCTTGGGCCTGGGCGGCCCCGGGGTCTCCCGAGCTGCCCTCGGCACCTGTCTCTCGCTCTCGCAGCCTCCTCGTGTATTTTTTTTTAGGGATCTCCACGAAGACCTTTCTTCCGGCCAGTCTCCCGCTGGCTCTTCTGATTTTGGGGTAGGGAGGCTTAGCCACATCCTTCTTCTTGTCCGCTTTCTCCTTGGACTTCCTCGGCGGTGTGCCTGGCGACACACCATTGCTCATCTGCTCCCCTGGGTAGTCTGAACGATCCACCAGGCCGTTGGGGTGAGCCCCGTCCATACCCAGTGCACCTGCCCGGGGGTCGGGGCCAACTCCGACTTGGGGGCCGCCACTGGCCTCTGCCCCCTGGGACTCTGAGAAATTCTGCAGCTCCAAAAGCACCGACTCCAGCATCTGCTTCTTGAGCTGAAAACACGTTTCCGACAAGTCCAGACATTTCAGTTTCTCGGCCGTCTCCAGCATCCGCTGCACCCGGTCTTCTTCCACCTGCACCTTGGCGGTGTAGACAAACTCGAGGAACGAAGCAAAGTCCACGACCTGCACCTCATTCAAGTGCACGTTAGTCCTGGCCCCGTCGGCGCTCTTCTCGTTAAGGAACATTTCTTTGAAGAACTTGCTGGTGGCCGCCAGCACAGCCTTGTGGGCCATGAAGTCTTTGCGGACGCCCTGGTACTCCACGCTGACCGTGACGTCGCACAGGTGGCCCAGGCGGCGCAGCTCGTGCATCTCGTGCAGCAGGTTCAGCGGCGAGGACTTGGATTCCAGCAGCACCGCGCCACTTTCCATCTTCCTTTCCAAAACCAGCTCCCAGCCAGCGGCCCCGCCGCAGACGCCGTCCGCCGGACCAGGCCCGCAGGAACTACCCCAGATCAATTTGATTTTAACCATAGCTTTTATAGTAGTCATCAAGAAGGGAAAGACAGAGCTTATTTCAAATCTATCATTGCTAGAAATGTAAATGAAAATATAGTGAAAATAAGAGTTGTGTCACAGTGTATTATACAATCAACACTCTTGAAAATATCATTTTATATGTTTAAGTTAAAGATATCTATAATTCATTATGCTAAATGCAAAAATACCATGGAAAAAGGAAATTAGATTACTTTAAGGGAAGGCATTTTTCACAGGGGTTAAGACACCACTTGAGACCATCCATCCCATACTGGAGTGCCTCAGCTCAACTCCCAACTCCATTGCCAATTTCAGCCTCCTGCTAATGCACAGCCTAGGAGTAAGCAGGTGATGGCTTAAGTGCTTGGGTCCCTATCAACCACCTGAGAGACAGATTGATTTCCAGGCTCCTGCCTTGGACCTGGCTTAGCCCCAACTGTTGCTGATATAGGGAATGTGAACCAACAGGTAGAAAATCCCTCTCTCTGCTTTCTCCTCTTTCCCTTTCAAATAAATGAATATAAATATTTTTAAAAGACTAGTTTATTTTTGTGCAAAAATTATTTCAAATCCATGCAGTGTTTGCATAATAGATATTTTCCATTAACTCCTTTAAGACCCCTCATTTATAACTGTATTTTGTACAGAATATAAGTGAATAATATAGAATCCCTTTGCATGGTTTGCTCACTCCATTATATATTTTATTACTTGGAGTAGAAGTCAAACTGTCGATTAAATTAGATAAGCAGTCCAGATGTGGATAATTGGATTAAGGGGTAGTCCAGATGTGGTCCTAGCTAGCTGGATGGTTCTTCTCTACAAGGTCATTCAGGCACCTAGGTTCCTTTCATCTTTTGCCTAGCATGCCCTAGGTGCTGTCTTTATTGGAACACTCAACATGAGCCCCCACTACATAAGGGTTCCAGCCTATAAGAAGGGAAAAGCCACAACCCAGCAGATTCTATCTTGTAATTTAAGATAATAACTTAGTGTTGAGCCCTGTGTGCAGCAAGCTTAAGCCCCACTGGAGACACATCCCATACCAGATTGCTAATTTGAGGTCTGGCTATTCCACTTCCAATCCAGCTTCCTGCTTACATGCTTTTCAAGGCAATGGATGATAATATGAATACTTGGGTCTCTGCCACCCATATGAGAGATCCAAACTTAGTCTCTAGCTCCTGGCTTTGGCCTGGCCTATCCCCAGTTTTGCAGCCATTTGGGGTGTGAGTCCTAAGATGGAAGACCTCTCCCCATCTCTGTTTTCCCTCCCTCCCTGTCACTCTGTCTTTCAAATAAGCAAACATTTTGAAAAAGAAAGTGACCCTAAAGCTATGCATATCACTTCTTCTTCGACCTCATTGACTCAAGGCAATATCATGTCAATTCCTAGTATATCAGTTTGCAAGAGCTATCACAACAAAGCACCACGGACGATGCAGCATCAATGACAGAAGTTTACTCTCTCACGACCCTGGTGCCCAGAAATCTGAGATCAAAGTGCTGGCCAGACTGACTGTTTCTGAGGCTTCCCTCCTTGGCATGTAGATGACTGCTGGCTACCCTGTCTTCTCCTGGGCATGACCCCGGGTGTGTGTCTATGTCATAATCCACTCTTAGAAGGACACAGTCATATCGGATTAGAGCTCATGTCAACTCTTTCGACCTAAATTATTACCCCTTTACAGTCTCTATCTCTAAATATGACTATGATCACATCCTGAGTTGCTGAGAGTTAGGACTTCAACTTGTTAATTTTGAGTGGTCTCTGTTCAACCCATCACAACTGGCTTCAGAGGCAACTGAGAAATGTAGCTTGCAATTGGGTGAGATTTAACTGGGTAGACTTCAATTCTATTACCAAAAGGAAGGAAAGGTGAGTAAACATTTCAAAGTAGTTAGCAATATCTGCCCCGTTATTCCATAATTAACAAGTAAAAGATAAAGTGTATCTATGTAAAATCTCACAGAAAAACCAGTGTAGGAAATACATGTAATGGATAATGAAACTTAAAAGCAATTGGGCTGCAAGAAGGAAACCTGATTTCAGTACGAGGGCTTGGTAACAATGAACTGAATTCCTGGGGTAGAGAAGTCATTTTAAGTGTGAAGAATGTGAAGAATGTAACTGAAGACAAATATAATACCTGGATAGGCTTCTGAAGTGTCAGGACACATAAGATGCCCAGGATGTTATAGCCAGCCTCATTCAGTCACCACAAAAAAAATGAATGCTAACTGAGCCATCTACAAAGAGAATTTTATCAATTCTGTGAATATCCTTTTTTAAATTAATGCTTGATCACGTGTGCTTAAGATGTGCTCTAATCTTGAAATGAAAAAAAAAAAAAAAACAAAAGCATTTTACCAAATGAAATTAAAAACCGGCAGTTTGCGTAAATCTGGCTACATAAATCAAGCCTAGGGATACGTCTGCATAAGAGGATGAAAGACTGTAAATAAGACTCCCTTGAATTATTAAGCAAAGTAGTTTCTGGCTAAGTTTTGGTTTTTCGTTTTTTATTTCTTTCTGTTGTTGTTTTTTAAGAATGTTCTGAAGCATTCAATGAATTTTTTAAAAATTCCCCTGCAAGGGTAAGTCTAAAATGGAATTCAGAAAACTACATATAACCTGCAATTCTTTTTCTCCAATTCCCATGGCAATTCTATACCATGAACACATAAACATGTGAACACAGTTACAAATTGTTAATTTATGAAATTTATTTGAGTGAATATTTGACAGCTTCTTTCTGCTTTGACTCATGTTTGGGTCCATGCCAGGAGCACCCTTGGCCTCTCCCTTTACAGATACCAAAATAAAATGGGAGCAGAAGGCACTTTTACTAAGAAATATTGTGATTAAAAAATAGTTATACAGCAAAAAACAGTTGCAAACACATAGTATCATTCATTGCTAATGAGTTAAAAGGATACCACAGTGCACATATAAATCACTATACAGTATCTTGCAGTTTATTTAAATTCATTGTGCCTCATTATAACTGAGCTATGCACCTTAGGTCTGAGTTGATTAGGGATGCGATAGCTCAGAATAGCTTTTAATTCAGAGAAACATGGCCTGACCTTTACCATAATCCTGTGTGAAACACACTATAGTTTAGACATTAATAATGATGCTACCTCTTTTTCATACTGGTGAGATGCTACTTAAAATTTGGTATTATTAGTTAACAGGCCCAGGCCAATACATCAAAACCAAATTACCCTTCTGTGTATAACTACAGTACTTAATTCTGAGTTCTTCATCTCTCATAACTATTACTTCCTCTTTAAAAATGCTAAAAACCAAAATGTAATAGTGCCATGTCACAGTCATAAGTCACAGAGACAAACTAAAGGCACTCGTCATCATTCCCCATGGACTGCCACTGTATGCCGTTAAGGATGTGTGCTTCATGATATACGTTTTAACAGCTAAGGCACTGCTTGTCTTTGACCTTTGTCTCTCAATTTAATGCCATTTTTTTAAACCACCTTCTGGTAAGTCAACTAGCACAAATAATAGGACTTTCTTACCATTGTGATTCAGATACAGCAGAAAATGAAGAGCATAGGTTTAAATATTCAGTTTCTTAAAAATTTACTTACAGTGTTTACTACTGTATATACTACACATGGAGGAAATAATAAAGTCATGCATTTGCAGAATTTAATTGATCTAAGAGTTCATCACAGCTCATCATGGAAAATAACATTGCCCCACACACCCAGGTTCACCCTTTCTACCCTGGCTTCCCACTTTCCAGGAGAAATTCAGTTTGGCTGTCTTAGATGTTTTCAACAGTATTTAATTTACCCAAGGAGTGTTCAAATAATTCTAAGAAAATATGTTACAATAAACCTATGCAAAGGCTTTAAAATTTTTTGCACCAAGATAAACCTAATCGCTTAATTCCATTTTCCATGACCTTTTTGACCTTCTCATGTATTGCTAAATCACGTTTATTTTCTGACTCCCAATTTTTCAGTTTTTGTATATTTATATTGACTTCCTTCAATAAAACATAATACATAGCCCTTTTGCTCTCCTTTTAGAAGTTAAACTCTAGGGACCAGAGTTGTGACACTGTGTTAAGCAGCCACCTGCAGCACGGGCATCCCTTATGGGCACTGGTCAGAGTCCAGCAGCTCCACTTCCATTGCAGCTCCTTGCTAATACGCCTGGGAAAGCAGTGGAAGATGGCTCAAGAGCTTGGGAACCTGCACCCATGTGAGAGACCCAGATGAAGCTCTTGAATCCTGGCTTCCATTTGGCCCAACCCTGGCCATTCTGGTCATTTGAGGTGTGAATCAGAAGATGCAAGATTTCTCTCACAAGCATAAGCTTTCTCTTTCTCTCTCTCTCTCTGTAACTGTTTCAGATAAATAAAATAAGTCAGACTCTAGTATCAGTCAAAATGAGCTACATTGTATTGCAGTATAATCAAAGACAGTGGTTTAAAACTGCAGATGTTACTTCCTCACTGATGCTGCAAGTTGAAGGAGGGTAGTCTTTGGGTATTTGGTTCCAAGCATTGTTAACAAGAGGGTAGTTTAAAATATGACTGTGGTTGCCAGAGGCTGAGGGCATAAATAGGAAGCACGGAATTGGGAATGATAGATGGATACTAGGTTATAGGAGAAAGAAGTTCTGGGCTTCTGTTTCACAGTAAAGATCGATAGGGTTCCTTTCCTGTATGTTTCTCTCTAAATAAAACCTAGAAGATAGGATTTGGGGATGTGTTCACTGTAAACAAATGCTTGAACAAATAAATACATTTACCCTGTTGGGATATTATACATTATATATGTGTAGCAAAACATCACATAGTGCCCCATAAAAATGTACAGCATTTACACGTGTTTTACAATTTTAACTTAAAAAAATTGTATCTTGTGGGGAGCAACTCGGACTAGACTAAGTTACTGGAATTAAGACTTATTGTATGCATCTGCTCTCCCACAATATGGCGCTGGGAGAGGAGTAAACAACTTCTACACAGTTGCCTCCAGTTCGACCAATAACCTGCAGGAGCTGATCCTGCTCCTGATTGGAGGAGAGCAGCGTACTCGGCATGTGGGTAGCAGAGTTGGGATTGGTGGAAGAGGACTATAAAGGAGGAGAGAGACAACATGCACCAGGAACATCTATCTGAAGGAACACCTGAGCAGCCCCCGAGAGAGCCGGCCGGTGGTGTGCCGCTCCCCTGCGGAAGTGGGGAAAGTGGCAGGGGGAACCGCCCTTCCACAGAGGTGGAAGGGTCGGTAGCCAACCCGGGAAGAACCAGCAGCAAACCCGGGGAGGGCCGAGCAGGCAAAAGAACAATGCAGGGTTTAGTGTCGTTCCTCCACGAAGAGGGGGAGCGACAGTATCTAAAGAGGCCAAGAACACTGATCCCCCATTCTCCAAGGACTCCAGCATTGTGGCAGGAGGGAGGCAGCATGGCAGTTCACATACTGGCTGTGCTAACATCCACCTGAAAGCAACTTGCAACACTCCTACTTACATTTTATGAGTCACAGAAAGTCACATGCCTGTGTGATACTGCCAAAGGTGGGAGAGCTGCAATCCCACCAGGTTCCTGAAGGGAACATGACCAGAATGTTGCTTAGTAGCTTGAAAGGCTGTAACAGGGGTCCCGGAAGGACAGTGTAGTTTACTTTGCATGTCTCTCTTTGTTTTATTCTTTGCTTGTTGAGATTTGGTTTATATGCAGTAAAGTACACACAATTTAAGTTAGATATCTTGATGAATTGTGCATAAGTATACATGTGCACATATGTAACATAATTCAAATCAATATGTACAACCCAAGACTTCCTCCTGCACTCCTGCACTCAGTCAACATCCCCAACAGTAAACAGTAATATGACTTCACAATCAACAGATTAATTGTGCCTGTTTTTGAACAACATATAAATAGAATCATGTATTAAGTACTCCTTATTACCTGACATCTTTCACTCAGTCATAAATATGTGAAAATAACCAATAATAGTCTTTTTTAATTTTTAAGGAGAATTTCTTATTTATTTGAAGGAGAGAGAGAGAGAGTGAGAGAATCTTCCATCTTGCACTCCCCAAATGGCTAAAACAGCCTGGGCTTAGCCAGGACAATGCTAGGAACCCAGAGATCCATCCAGGCTCCCACATGGGTGGCAAGGACCAGAGAACTTGGGCTATTCTCTTCTGCTTTCCCAGGCACATTTTCAGGGAGCTAGACAGGAAACGGAGCAGTCAGGGCTGCCACCAGCGCTCTGATATGGAATGTCGGCATTGAAGGCAGTGGTTTAGCTCACTGCACCACAATACCAGGCCCTGTCTTTTTCTTTCATGTAAGAAGCTTTCTTACATATCTGGTGATCATTGGCAACTCCATTCCGTATCCATGGAGTTGACTAGAATGACACACTAGGTAAAAGGGGCTTCAGTATGTGGGATTACTAAATGAAGAGAGACCAATAACTTTTTTATGTATTTATTTAACTTTTATTTAATTAATATAAATTTCCAAAGTACAGTTTATGGATTACAATGGCTTCCCCCCCCCCATAACTTCCCTCCCACCCGCAACCCTCCTGATACCAATATCTTAATAGCTTTTCTCTTGTTTCTGCTGCCAGCTGGTCCTGAGAAGACACAAATCCATGACTTAAGTACATCTCCATGTTCAAACGGTGCCTGTTGTCTGTAGGGCAGGAATCCTTCTAATTCACCCTCCCCAAGGGAGTATTCCATTGGTTGGATGGACTGCAGGATAGAGGCAGGAAGCAAGTGGCCAAATTGTTTTTTATTAACCACTTTTCAACATGCCTCCCATTTTCACCCCACCACCATTATGTCCTATATTCTAGTTATGTGGTTGATGCCAATTCCTTTGGCTAAATCAGATCATTTGTTGATGGATCCTCACTACAGATTGTGAACTAAAATTCAGATTTTTCAAGTCTGCTAATGACCTGTCCATTTTACTTATATTTTTAAATATTGTGTTATCTTCATTATCTGCTATTTTGTCTTCCTTACCACTACCTACTTTGTTTTTTTAAGATTTATTATTTTATTTATTTGAGAGGCAGAGTTTCAGAGAAAGAGGAGAGAAAGAGGAAGAGTCAACGGCCAGGGCTGGACCAGCCTGAACCTACAAGCCAGGAGCTTCATCCAGGTCTCTCAGATGGGTGCAGAGACCCAAGGACTTGGGCCGTCTTCTGCTGCTTTCCCAGTCATGTTAGCAGGGAGCTGAGTCAGAAGTGGAGCAGCCAGGACTTGAACAGGCACTCCTGTGGGATGCTAGCACTGCAAGAGACAGTTTAACCCACTTTGCCACAACGACAGCTCCTATCCATTCTCTTTTGCCATATAGATTTATGATTTCTTTCTATTCTTGCCATCTTTTTAAATGGTGTTTGACTGGAACAAGTTTTCTACAATCATCTTCTGATTTGGATTCATTGTTGATTCTCTTTGGCAAAGGACAAATTACATTCTGGAAACGAAACAACAAAGGAGCTGTTCCTCTTAAATTAAAAGCAAAAAATAATTAATTTCCTTTCCTAAAATTCAACAACTTTTAGTTTACCTGTTTCTTCCCTTTCACATGTAGGCTTTGAAAGCACCAACACCCAAATTCACTATTAAAAACATATGACTATTTTCTGAACTAAAAGTTCATAAAACATTAAACTGATTTTACAGAAAAAGTATTTTTCTAAACTCATTTTAAAAAGTCTGCTTTCTAGATCTCCTTCAATGTGTGAAGTACTCCCTAAAATATCTTTTTTAAAAAATAGGTTGTGTTAATGACTGTCATTAGGATCACATAAGCCAGTTTATCTGACTAAACAAAATCCCTTCATCACTATTCGACGTTTTATCCCATCTGACCTTTAACACCAATTTGCCTCTACAAATGGACAACAAAAAATTCTTAAGACAGATATCAACTAATTCATCAAACAACACTTTGAAATCCATTTTTATTAAGGTAAAAATATTAAGTGGGCCCAATAATATAAAATCTAGTGGAGATACTATATATTATTTAGGCCCTTGTTTTCGTATAGAGTAAGAGGGAGGTTGGTAAAGGAATCCAGTCTTGCTTCTACTTCTACCCCCAAATTTGTCAGTTCAGAAATGTATTCCACTCCTTTCTCTCACAATCACCTCATTATATAGTGAGAAATCAGGTACAAAGAAATGACTATTCTCTCATTACACAGCCATTTGAACCATAGTAACTCTTCTTTCCTGCAATTCCAGCCCAGAGGGTCAGTTATGATTTTTCCACTAGGAACCATAGATATTTAAAGTCTACCTTTTCCCTCTTTTTCAGTTGCTTTAACTAACACTCCATGAAAAACAAAATGCTAATAGCAATAATTTGAATAGCTATGTCTTGTTTGTGTCTTCAATAGAAATATTTCTTGTGATTACTATGTTACTTGTGATTCTGGCTTTTGAGTTGAGATCAATTTAGTATTATTTTGCTAAGGATCATTTTAATTAAATGTGATGCTGAATTTTCAGTATCTTTGGAGAATGGTAATATAGTGTAATATATCCTTTCATATTATTGTAACAGACTTTCCAATATTAAACCATCTTTGCATGAATGCTATGAATTCCAGATAGTTACATTTGACAGCATGTTAAAAATATACTGAAATGCTAAGATTTTTATTAAGTATATTTTATTAATAGGTATTAGTCTATTATATTCCTTTTTGTGCTTTTTTTCTAATTTTTTCCTGTTTTAAAACTTGTTTATTTATTTGTAAGTCAGTGTTACAGGAAAGAGGGAAAGATGTACACAGAGAGATCTTCCATGCTCTGGTTCACTCCCCAGTTGGCCACAACTGGCAGGGTCATGCCTGGAGTTTTATCTGTGTCTCTCACATGGATGGCAAGAGCCTAAACACTTGGCACATCTTCTGCTGCTTTTTCCCGCCCATTAGCAGGGAGTCTGATCACAGGTGGAACAGCTGTGACATGACCCGCACCCATACAGGCACCCATACCTGGTGTGCCACAATGGGACCCCTTTCTGATTTTTCTTATCAATACTAAGCCGCTTTATTAAAGATTCTGAAGCCCAACTTACTTAATTCCATTTGGAAGCTTTTTAAATAGCAAAGGAATCAAGGAGTCTGTTCCCTTGAAGTGTTGCCAAGTAATCAGCCTCAAGAGGGAGTTGCTTGAGAAAGCTTTATTTACTTGTGATGAAGGAGACAGTGGAGAAGTATAGTTCTTTAAAGAGGCTGCTTACCTGAGAAGCAGTTCAATGAGCCTGAAACTCAATGTGAGTCTCCTGCATGGGCAGCATTAACTCAGCTAGTTGGGCCATCATCTGCTGGCTCCCAGGGGAGGCGCTAGCAGGAAGCTGCAATCAGGAGCAGTCAGGACTGGAACAGAGGCACGGCCAATATAGGATGCAGATGTTCCAAGGGACTTCTTAGCCTTTGTGCTGAATTTCTCCCACTATACTGCTTTTAATATAAAATTTAAGATTTCTTACAAAACTGCCTAATTTGCTCTTCATTTGCTCTTTTAAAATATTCCTGGATATTTCTTCACATTCAATGTTTCACACATAGTGAACTTATTTTTTTAGAAAACTTTTATTTAATAAAGATAAATTTCAAAAGTACAATTTTTGGATTAAAGTGGTTCTTCCCCACATAACCACCCTCCCACCTGCAAACCATCCTATCTTCTACTTCCTCTCCCATCCCATTCTTCATTAAGATTCATTTTAATTATCTTTATATACAGAAGGTCAACTCTATACTAAGTAAAGATTTCAACAGTTTGTAGCCAAACAGACACAAAAAGTATAAAGTACTGTTTGAAGACTAGTTTTACCATTAATTCTCATAGTACAACACATTAAGGACAGAGATCCTACATGGAGAGTAAGTGCACAGTGACTCCTGTTGTTGATTTAACAATTGATACTCTTATTTATGATGCCAGTAATCACCCAAGGCTCTTGTCATGAGCTGCCAAGGCTATGGAAGCCTCTTGAGTTCATAAACTCCAACCTTATTTAGACAAGGCATAATCAAAGTGGGAGTTCTCTCCTCCCTTCAGAGAAAGATACCTCCTTCTTGGATGGCCCATTCTTTCCACTGGGATCTCACTCACAGAGATCTTTCATTTAGGTCATGTTTTGGCACAGTGTCATGGCTTTCCAGGCCAAAGAAACTCTCATGGGCTTTTTAGCCAGATCTGAATGCCTTAAGGGCTGATTATGAGGCCAGAGTGCTGTTTAGGGCATCTGCCATTCTATGAGTCTGCTGTGTCTCTCACTTCCCATGTTGGATTATTAGCAGACATTGGTCTTATTTACATGATCTCTTGACAATTAATCCTATCTCTATGATCAATTATGAACTGAAACTGATCACTTTAACCAGTAAGACAGCATTGGACCTGCCAACTTAATGGGATTTGGATTCCCATGGCACGTTTCTACCTTTACCATTAGGGCTAAGTCCAAGTGAGTGTGTGCTGAAATGTACATCTCCTCCATCTCTTATTCCCACTCTTATTTTTTTTGACAGGCAGAGTGGACAGTGAGAGAGAGAGAGACAGAGAAAGGTCTTCCTTTTTTCCATTGGTTCACCCCCCAGTTGGCCGCTGCAGCCAGCGCGCTACTACCGACACACCACGCCAGTCCAAAGCCAGGAGCCAGGCGCTTCTCTGGTCTCCCATGCGGGTGCAGGGCCAAGGACTTGGGCCATCCTCCACTGCACTCCCGGGCCACAACAGAGAGCTGGACTGGAAGACAAGCAACTGGGACAGAATCCGGCACCCCAACCAGGACTAGAACCCAGGGTGCCGGCACTGCAGGCCGAGGATTAGCCTATTGAGCTGCGGCGCCAGCCCCACTCTTACTTTTAACAGGGATCAATTTTCAGTTGAACTTAAACATATAAGAATAATTCTGTATTAATTAAGGAGTTCAACCAATGGTGTTAAGTAGAAAAATACTAAAAAGAATCAAATAGTAAACTGTTCCTCAACAGTCAGGACAAGGGCTGATCAAGTCATTGTTTCTCATAGCATCAGTTTCACTTCTACAGGTTTCCTTTTAGGTGCTCAGTTAGTTGACACATATCAGGGAGAACATATAATATTTGTCCCTTGGGGACTGGCTTATTTCACTCAGCTTGATGTTTTCCAGATTCCTCCATTTTGTTGCAAATGACCAGATTTCATTGTATTTTACTGCTGCATAGTATACTATAGAGTACATATCCCATAATTTCTTTATCCAGTCTGCTGTTGATGGGCATTTAGGTTGATTCCAGGTCTTAGCTATTGTGAATTGAGCTGCAATAAACATTGAGGTGCAGATAGCTCTTTTATTTGCCAATTTAACTTCCCTTGGGTAAATTCCAAGGAGTGGGATGGCTGGGTTGTGCGGTAGGGTTATATTCAGGTTTCTGAGGAATCTCCACCAACAGTGGATTAGTGTGGCTTTTTCCACACATCCTTGCCAGCATCTGTTGTTAGTTGAATTCTGTATGTAAGCCATTCTAACCAGGGTGAGGTGGAACCTCATTGTGGTTTTGATTTGCATTTCCCTGATAGCTAGTGATCCTGAACATTTTTTCATGTGCCTGTTGGCCATTTGGATTTCTTCTTTTCAAAGATGTCTATTGAGGTCCTTGGCCTATCTCTTATGTGGGTTGTTTGTTTTGATGTTGTGGAGTTTCTTGATCTCTTTGTAGATTCTGGTCATTAACTTCTTTTTAATTCATTCATTCACATGAGGGGCAGGGAGACACACAGAGAGAGACAGAACTCTTATCTACTGGTCCACTCCCCAAATGCCAGCAATGGACAGGATTGGGCCAGGATGAAGCCAAGAATGCAATCTAGGTCTTCATCATGGGTGCCAAGGACCCAACTACTTGAGACATCACTTGCTGCCTACCAGGGTGCACATTAACAGAGCTGGAATTGGGAAAGGAGCCAGGACTTGAACCTAGGAGCTTCAACATGGGATAGGGTAATCCCAAGCAATGTGTTAACTGCTACCACATAATGCTAACTGACTAAATATGGAAAGGATGAACAGTCTGACAGAGAATAGAAGAAATGTTGAAAGGAAGGGAAGGAATAAAGAGGAAAAGGCAAGCAGGAGATGGGGGTTGGGGAAGAGAAAGCTCCTTTTTTGTAGAGTTTATATAAACCTAGGTGGAGAAGCCAAGAAAAACATACATAAGGTAATAAATTGCAAGGCGTCACATTATAGTTTTGAACGATTATTGTTAAATAGATGCATTATGTTCTTCTGAATGAGTTAGCCAATACTAAAGGCAGAATTAAAACATATGTTTGAATTTTGTATATGTAAGGATCATGAGGTCAAAGCGTATTTGTGGCACACAACATATCATTCTCAGTTGTTTTTGAAGAAGCTGTGGTTTCTCTTCAGGTTAAATAATTCTATCGAATATCACCTGTCAGTGAAATTGTTTCATTAAAAGGTAATGTAAGGAAAGTGCCAAACTAATGTTATAGAAAAAAAAAGCACCTTTAAATCTGGAAGGAAAACCTTCCACCAAGAAGTGGAAGAATGGATGCAGAGAATGTGGTATATATACACAATAGAATATTATTTATCTATAAAAAAGAATGAAATTTTACCATTTATATCAAAATGGATTCAACTGGAAGACTTCACAGTGAGTGAGATAAGCTGGACACAGAAAGACAAATATCTCATGTTCTCTGTTATATGCAGGAGCTAAAATTTAAACAAAAACTAAATAAAACCAAGACACAAAACCAAAATAAAAAATAAATAATGCTTTGTGAATCAGTATTGCTGCAAATATAGTTTTGCAAAACTTCATTTTATATTTTTGTCAAATCAGTGGTTAGGAATGTTATACTACTATAGTTTTAACGATCTGTGATTATGTTAGAAGTTACTGTGTATGAGTGAAATGTTCATTTTTCCATTCAATTATTATTTATAACCGCTGCCTAATTTCCCACTAAACTGTGGTCTCTTTGCTTTTTACTTGTCTAACTTCTTGTTTGATAAAGCATTAAGACTTTGTAATGTAATGTAAATTTAAAGTATGTTATTGTGAAAACTAAAATATAAAGAAAGAGAAAGAGGGAGAGAGAAAAAGAGAGAGGAGGAGAAAATATGGAAAGAGGAAGGAAGAGAGAGATAAGAAGGAAGAAAAGGAGGCAGAGAATATCATTATATTCTTAGAATTGTATCTATGGGCCAGTGCCGTGGCTCAATAGGCTAATCCTCCACCTGAGGCGCCAGCACACAGGGTTCTAGTCCTGGTCGGGGCGCTGGATTCTGTCCCGGTTGCCCCTCTTCCAGGCCAGCTCTCTGCTGTGGCCCGGGAGTGCAGTGGAGGATGGCCCAAGTCCTTGGGCCCTGCACCCCATGGGAGACCAGGAGAAGCACCTGGCTCCTGCCTTCGGATCAGCGCGATGCACCGGCAGCAGCGCGCCAGCCGCAGCAGCCATTGAAGGGTGAACCAACGGCAAAGGAAGACCTTTCTCTCTGTCTCTCTCTCTCTCTCACTGTCCACTCTGCCTGTCAAAAAAATAAATAAATAAAAAGAAAAAAAAAAGAATTGTATCTATGAACATTTTGAATCTGTTAAAAACTAAATTTTTAAAAAATAATAAAGAACTTATTAATAAGGTAGAAGTTTGGTTTTATCTTAAATTATATTTGCAGATAAAGATAGTTGATGACCAAAATTCATTTACAAGAAAGTAAAAATGTTGCCATGTCTATGGAGTACTTCCTTTTCATTGAATTTTAAAGTTTCTGAGTTATTGTTAGATTGCGGAAAATACTGAAAGCTAAATTCAGGAATTCATTGTGTAATCAAGAAACTTTGAAATTTGAGAGACAGGGAAGGATGACTCAAGTAAAAGTACAGATGCAAGGAGACATCAGTCAGCAAATGCTCAAGGTAGACTACATGAAAATTCAACAGTCATCCACCTGACACTTTCCTGAGACACATTATTGCCTGCTTGGGGATTCTGCTACTTCCTAGTGCAAACTGTAGCTCTGTATTCAAGTGTTCTGCACCAGGCCCTTCCCTGGAAAGCTTTCCGTGATCCACTGCACCTTCAAACAGAAAGAGCGTCAGTGCCTCCTCCAGTCATAGATCCATTCATTGAGAGGTGTCATGCAGGCATTTCCAGTTTCTGTATTTCCTACTAAACTAAAGGTCCCATGGGGACCCTCATGCTCTGTTCCCTAGATCCAGCATGACTCACAGTAGGTGCCTGGTTCTTCTTCTAAGCCAGAGCTCTCAACATCCGGCGGGGTCAGGGAGCCCTAAATAGATCTTAATAAAAAATAAGAATGGGAATATGAGAGGGAGGAGGAGGAAGGGTGGGAGTGCAGGTGGTTGGGAGGGAAGGGTAGGAAGAAGCATTATGTTCTAAAATTTGTATATAGGAAATGCATGAAGCTTGTATACCCTAAATAAAATGTTTCTAGGTTAAAAAAATTCAAAATTAAAAAATAATAATCTTGAGTTCCTCTCATGGTTGGTGTATGGAGTTCATCACACCCTATGGCAGGAAAGTTTATCTTGCCACTGCCAGAAGCTCTGACAGCATGGCACTTGGCCTAATTTCTTTCCTGGAATTCTTCCTCCTTGATTTATATCATAAAATGAGCAAGTATCTTAATTATTGATCACTTGTAGAACATCATACACTTGAAAAGCATGCTTCAATATCCTGTAAAGTATTTCATACGCAGAAAGCAAGATGACATTCACACTATCTCCATTTTTTAGATGGAGGCCACATGAAAAGATTGTCATGCTATCAGCTGGACAAGAGAGGCGTCATCTGTCATTTTGACACACAATGCCACTCCAGAACTCATAGCTAGGCATTCTCTCCTGAGGCTGTGCCCAGGCTCAGGGAGCCTCCCTTGAGCTATTAATGTAGGCAAGGCAATAAGATGTGCTTTCCTGAATTTGTTCTAAATAGATTACATTTCCCTAATCAAGCAGGTGAGCTGAGACTTCAACTAAAACAATGAAAAGTGATGATTTTGACTGCTTTTATAAACTTTCACTCAAATTTATTCAAAAGTGCTTTGCTCATATTTCATATTTAACATGCTACTTTTTGGTATGGGATGTATTTATGAAATACCTTTCATAAAATTGAACTGTTCTGAATCCTTAACTGTAAACTCCTTTGATCAAAAAGTAATTGCCTAATTACTATGTAATATGTTCTAGAAAAATAAGTCACGGCTCACTAGGCTAATCCTCCACTTGCGGCGCCGGCACCCCAGGTTCTAGTCCCGGTCGGGGCGCCGGATTCTCTCCTGGTTGTTCCTCTTCCAGTCCTGCTCCCTGCTGTGGCCCGGGAAGGCAGTGGAGGATGGCCCAAGTCCTTGGGCCCTGCACCCACATGGGAGACCAGGAGGAGGCACCTTGCTCCTGGCTTCAGATCGGCGCTAGCCATGGTGGCCACTTGAGAGGTGAACCAACAGAAAAAGAAGACCTTTCTCTCTGTCTCTCTCTTACTGTCTAACTCTGCTTGTCAAAAAAAAAAAAAAAAAAAAAAAAAGAAGAAGAAGAAGAAGAAGAAGAAAAAGAAAAATAAGTCAGAAGCCATTTATCCTTAAAAAGTTACAATGGAATATTCACAATAAAAATTTTATTATTCCATAAAATCAGCTCTCTAGTCATATCCATGAGCATATTGTTTAAATTTCATGTTACTTTTAAACTTGCATTTGTACACATTTGGCCTTAATAAATTATTAAAGTGATAACTAACTTGCAACATAATACATTTGGTTTGATATACACTTAAAAAACAATCCTTTCATCAAAGAAAATAAAGCAGTCCACTTACTTTAAAACAAACCAAAATTTAAAAAATGTATTCTCTTGGTGACTTTCAAATCTATCATATTCTTAATTTACCTCCTCTAAGATTTTTCCCATTTAGGAATTCTGGACACATTCAAGAGTTTAAAGGGGGCCAGTGTTGTAGAGTAGCAGGTAAGGCCACTGCCTGCATTGCCTGCATCCCATGTGGGTGCTGGTTTGAGTCCCTGCTGCTCCATTTCTGGTCCAGCTCCCTGCGAATGGCCTGGGATGGCCCAGGTATTTGGGCCCCTGCACCCATATAAGGGTCCAGATGAAGCTCCTGGCTCCTGTAGGTGTCTTGGCCCTGTCCTGGCAGTTGCAACCATCTGTGGATTGAACCAGTGGATGAGGGATCTCCATCTCTGTAACTCTGACCTTCAAAAAATAAATCTTAAACCCATACTTCTTTTTAAAAAAAAAGTTCAATAACTTTTGCCCATAAACAACGAAAATGAAAGTTCAGTTGAACTTCTACTAATATGTCTTAAATGCCTTGTTCCCTCACAGTAAGCAGAGTTTCTTACCTGCCATGCATGTTACCCATCATCACTCTGACCCAAATTAGAAGCTGTTGTCTAGTTACCATCCCTTTCCCCCTGACTGTTTTACATAAAATTTTAGAGAGAAAAGCAGAACAATCATACCTAAACAGTGAAAAATTTAGAATTAAAAATAAATTTACAAGTGGGCATTTAGCACAGCAGTTAAGAAGGCACTTAGGATGCCCACATTGTATCAGAGTGTGTGGCTGGAGTTCCGACTCCTTTGCCTCTGAACCAGCCTTCTGCTAATGCACACCTTGGAAGACAGCAAGCGATGGCTCCAGTATCCGGGGCCCTGCCACCTACATGGGAGACCCTGGTGTAGTCCCACACCCCTGGCTTCCACCGCGTGCAGCTGTTGTGGGTATGTGGGGAGTGACCCAGAAGATGGGTGATGTCTCACTCTCCCCCAACTTTAAGAAATAAAAAATAAATCAATATTTTCTTAATTTTTGAGGGTTTTGGGATTTCTATGTTCACTCACTTCTTACCCTCATCCACCCTTGCGTATCCCTTAAGCAGCTTATTTCTCAACTCAGAAAATCCATTGGAAACCATTTTAGGAGCTTTGATAGTGATCCAAGTTTTAGCAGGAAAAATATCAGATATATATGGCTCATATCTTACCTATGAAAACCTCTTGGTACTTAAGCTGAAATATAGAAACTTAAAATCAAAAGACAGTTTCTGCAGAGGAAAAGTCCCAAATACTCAAGAAGCCTCAAAAAAGCACTTACCATGAGAAATGCCTTCCTTATAAAATACCGCTAAAATTCATCTCAATATAACTTTCAATTCTTATTTCTAATAGCATCCTCTGAAACAAACTAAGTATCTTTCCTTCAAATAAATACTGACAGAAATTATATTGTCTTTTCCAGGCTGTGCATTCATTCATTATCCAACAAGAAATTATTCAGTGACTACTGTATATAAAGAACCATTTTTCTTTTTTAATATTTATTTATTTATTTGAAAGGTAGAGTTACAGAGAGAGAGGAGAGACAGAGAGAGATCTTCCACTTGTTCCCCAAATGGCTGCAATGGCTGGAGCTGGACAGATCCAAAATCAGGAGCTTCTAGATCTCCCACAAAGCTCCAGAGGCCCAAGCACTTGGGTCAGCTTCCAAGGCCATTAGCAGGGAGCTGGATCAGACATGGAGCAGCTGGGACTCGAACTGGTGCCAATATGGGATGCAAGAGTGGCAAGCAGTGGCTTTACCTGCTATGCCACAGCACCAGCCCCAAAAACCACTTTTCAACAAGGAAGAAATGGTGTCTACCTCATTGGAGCCTGCTCTTTAATTATTAACATTTTTTCCATTTCTTCAAGATAATTTTCCTAGAAATGTTTTCAGAATGTTAGCACACTTTCTATGCTTATCTCTGATGAATATCAGTTTCTGAATGTTCCTCTTAGAATAAACAAATTAAATTAACATTTAATTGAATCATTGTTACATTATGATGTGGTAATTTGTGTTATGTGGATAGGATATACTTCAATATTTTGTTTTGTATTGTGTAGTATACATGTCCACTTAAATATGCATACATTCAACACAGAAAATCAAATCAACCCTTTCTTTATACTTGGATGCCACTCTGATGCATCTTAAACAATGTTTTGGAAAGACAAGTGTGTTCTGCCACCACTAGTGTCAAGGCAAAAACAAATTGCTGAGTCTCTCTGAGTCTACATTTGGTCCTACAAAGAGGAATAATTTCTACCTTCCTTTTCTGATGGAGTTGTGAGGATTCAATTAAAATTAAAGGATAGATATATACATATACAAGTGTGTTATAATTTAAAGTATAATTTGCTACATAAACATTAAATTAATCTTATTCTTGTTATGTTCTTAGTAATTTAGGAATCCCTTGTGTCTCTTACATCAATGTATCATATATGGTACAACTGTTATTTCAAAATTTTTTAAACAGTGTTGGATTTTAAAAATACTTAGTAAGCCCCCACTAACCAATGCATCAGTTGTAAGTCTTGCCTCCCTGCCTGACTTTACACTCACAACAGCACATATGCATCACAAACATATGTACACATAAATTTTATATTTCCATAGGAGACTTTACTCTTGTTTAAAGTCTTATTTATACATTTTTATTTATTTGAAAGGGAAACAGAGAAAAAGAAAGAAAGAGAGATCTGTCCATTGGTTCCCTTCCCCAAATGCCTGCAACAGCCAAGCCTGGGCCAGACTAAATCAGGGGCCCTGAACTCCATCTGCGTCTTCCACATGGGTGGTAGTGATCTAAATACCTGAGCCATTTCCTGTGGCCTCCCAGGGTGTACATTAGCAAGAAGGCAGTTTGGAAGTAGAGCCAGGACTCGAACAACTCATTCCAACGTGAAATGCAGACAACCCAAGTGGCAGCTTGACTTCTGTACTACACCTTGGCTTTACTCTTTTTAACAGCATTTTGCAAGACTATATTCACTATTTTGGAGAACACATATTGGCCTATAAGTAAAATTCAGGGCCTGCATTATGCACAGCAGATTAAGTCACCCCTTGTGATGCTGGCATCCCTTTGAAAAGCGAGTGAGACCCCAGACTACCCTGCTTCTGATTGCTTCCTGGCAATGCTTCTTTTTTTTAACTTTTTTTTTATTTATTTTTTTTTTTTGACAGGCAGAGTGGACAGTGAGAGAGAGACATACAGAGAGAAAGGTCTTCCTTTTGCCGTTGGTTCACCCTCCAATGGCCGCCAAGGCCGGCACGCTGCGGGCGGTGCATCACGCTGATCTGATGGCAGGAGCCAGGTGCTTCTCCTGGTCTCCCATGGGGTGCAGGGCCCAAGCACTTGGGCCATCCTCCACTGCACTCCCGGGCCACAGCAGAGAGCCGGCCTGGAAGAGGGGCAGCCGGGACAGAATCCGGCGCCCCGACCGGGACTAGAACCCGGTGTGCCGGCGCTGCAGGTGGAGGATTAGCCTATTGAGCCACGGCACCGGCCCCTGGTAATGCTTCTAAGAAGGCAGTGAATGATGGCTCAAGTATTTGAGCCATTGCCACTCATGAGGGAGACCCAGATGGAGTTCCTGGATCCCAGCTTCAACTTGGCTGAGCCCTCACTGTTGCAACCATTTGAGGAGTGAACCTCCAAATGGAAGACATTCTCTCTCTCTCTCTCTCTCTCTCTCTTCCTCTCTTTCTCTTTCTCTCTCTCTTCCTCGCTCTCTTTCTCTCTCCCTCTCTCTCTTCCTCTCTATGTGTGTATGTGTAAATGTCTTTCTTTCTTGTTGTCACTTTGCTTTTCAATAAATAAATAATAATTAGATGATTAATAGATCTTCATGTTTTCTGTTTTGCCTTGTTATTAATTAATAACAATAAATAGTTATTTTAAGGTGTTTCCCTAACCTGCACTTTAGCAAGGAAGTGGATTAGAAGTAAAGCAGCCAGGACTTGAACCAGTGCCATATGGGATGCCTGTGTTGCAGATGGTGGCAGATTAATACACTTCACCGCAATATCAGCCTCAATGCATGTTTTTAATGACCTGAGATTCCATGCCTCCAATCAAGTCATTCACGAAATGGTAAAGAACATTGGCACCTTTCACACTGACTTACAAATGTGTACTGAATCTAGTAAATCCTTTTTATCACTTTGAAAAACTTTTAAAAAAATGGAATTTGAAAGCTGATTGGGTCTGGGTAACCAAGCTACAATAGTTATAGGCATATTAACAACCTAGCTAGTGTTCCCCAGTAACAAAGAGATGTCTTAGAAATATGTGCCTACATAATGGTGTCCTGTGTGTCCTGTGATTTTACATGGCAAAGATGTTGGGTAGAGTCAGGGTGGAGGCATAGGGAATTGACTTCCATTAAAAGAAGTTACACTTGTATTGTCAGAGAAAGAGTTAATGATTAGTGCATGCCTTGGCCTTTTCTATGAAAACAGCCTAGGCAGAGATAAAGTTCTAAAAAAAAAAAAAAGTGTAGACAAGCAAAGAAGTTATAATGAACACTCTGTGGTCAGAGGCCTGGGCTTCTCCCTTCAATATCAATGAATTGCTTCACCCTTAGTCTCCTACTGAATTTGGCACCCTTGTTATCATTGATCTTCTGGACTAGAACTATTGGTATCTGCAGAACAATAAATAAATAGCATTTTGATGATAAAATTAACAGACTGAGGGAAAGGTCATATACCTTCAGGATAAAGTTATGGGAGAGCAGGTGGCCATCAGCCAATGACTGCATAAAGAAATTAGGGCATATATTCATTATGGAATACTACTCATTGGTAAAAAATAAAATGAAATCTTGTCTTTTGCAACTTGATGGATGCAACTGGAAACCACTATACTTAGTGAAATTAGTCCCAAAAAGACAAATACAATATGTTTTCCCTTATCTGTGGTAACTAATAGAGCATCTAAAATATCATGTATAGGAGTGTAATTTGACATTTTGAGATTCAATGATTATTTATAGCTCTTGTCTCTATTGTTGAGGAATAATTTTTTTGCTTATATTATTTGTTGAACTTTTTACTTACTGTAGTGTTAAGTATAAACTAAACTGAAAGTAAATCTTTGTATAAAAATTAAGTGTGGGAATAGGAGAGAGGAGGAAGAAGGAGGGGGAGCATGGGCAGGAGGGAGGGTAGGGTGGGAAGAATCATATGTTTCTAAATCTGTATATATGAAATGCATGCAATTTGTATGCCTTAAATAAAATTTTAAAAATTATGGAGTAGAAACATCTTTGACTTCTGGTTCAGTAGAATGGAAATTCTCAAGAAAGTATTCTCAAGAAAATTTAGAATGATTCAAAAGCCATAGTTGGTCAACTCTGGATTACAATAAAAGGCCAATGAAGAGTCAAAAAGCTTGAAGACAGGGGCCCGTATTGAGATGAAATGGGTTAAGCCACAGTCTCTGAGGCTGGCATCTGTATGACTGGCAGTTTGAGGCCTGGCTGCTTTAATTCTGATGCAGCTTCCTGCTAACACACCTGGAAAGGCAGCAGAGGATGACCCAATTGCTTGGGCCCTTGCCACCCACATAGGAGACCCGGATGGAGCTCCTGGCTCCTGGGTTCCATCTAGCTCAGCCCTGACAACTGTGGCCATTAGGGGAGTGAACCAGCTCGTGGAAGAACTCTCTCTCTCTCTCTTTTTCTCTCTCTCTCTCTCAACTCTGCCTTTCAAATAAAAATAAATCTTTAAAATATAAGCTTGAAGGTAAATAAAGCTGACTAAATGTACAAACTCATTCTTTTTTTTTTTTTTTTTTATGGGCAGAGCGGACAGTGAGAGAGAGAGAGAGAGAGAGACAGAGAGAAAGGTCTTCCTTTGCCGTTGGTTCACCCTCCAATGGCCGCCAAGGCTGGTGCACCGTGCTGATCCGAAGCCAGGAACCAAGTGCTTCTCCTGGTCTCCCATGTGGGTGCAGGGCCCAGGCACTTGGGCCATCCTCCACTGCACTCCCAGGCCACAGCATAGAGCTGGCCTGGAAGAGAGGCAACTGGGACAGATCTGGTTCCCGGACCGGGACTAAAACCGGGTGTGCCAGTGCCCCAGGCAGAGGATTAGCCTATTGAGCCATGCACCAGACACAAACTCATTCTTATATATATCTATAGTGTATACCAAATGACATAATCTCAGTAAAAATTACCTGTGAATCTTAATTCTCTGTAAGGATGAAAAATACTCAATTATGCATTACTTGCTTTGGGACAGTGTAGGAGACAAGGAAGAAGGAAATCACTCACTGTGGACTTGGAGCATTGGTGAGAATTCTTCACCTTGCTCCATAACTTCTTCACTCCAGATTCCACTTTTGCTTAAATAGATATTTACTCAGGCAACTGAAAAGGTAGGGTGAGAATCATTCTATTCCCTCCTGTGGGCAAATGAGATGATGACTTCAGCTTCAATAGTCCCTAGTGTCATTTTTCCAGAGAAAGGCATTTATATGTGGCCTGTGATGAACTGGCCAGATACTGAGCTCACAGGTGTAAGGCCTCGAAATTTGAAGATTACCTGAGAGTGGTACATCACTTGCTTTTGAATTATGTCCCCTCCAAGATTTGGGTGTTCCGGTGGTGTTAGTCTTAAGAAGTGGAGCTTCTAGAGGGTGACAAGGCCAGGAGCACACATCCCTGAAGAATAGGGTCAAGATCCTTACAAGTGGGGTTTTAGCCCCCCTTTTCCTTTCTGCTTTCTACCATGTGAGCATACGGCACTCCTTGCCTCCAGATAATCTAACACTCAGGGCACTAACTTGGAAGTGGAGAGCAGCCCTCACAAACAACTAAACTGCTAGAGCCTGGATCATAACTCCCAGGCTCCAGAACCAAGAGAAAGAAATGACTGCTGGTTCTGAACGATTCAGTCTCAGATATCCTGTTGTAGCAGGACAGATGGACTAAGTTAGGACTACAGATAATTACCAAGGTAGAGAAGACTATTGCTGAACTCTTATAATTCTGCTAAATATGATGAAATATGCACTATTTGTAGGCAATTTATAGAAAATCTTGCAGCATTCTGTCTTGTGATATCTGATATATACATAATATTCTATAGCTGAATAATAAGACTTGAAATCTTATTTATTGACTTCACGTTTCTGAGGCTCATAAAATCCTAATGACCAGAAAAGGAAAACTTTATATCAAAACATTTAAGAATTTAAAAACATAGCCCATTATCAGGAATTCCAAATTTTCAAGTCAAATACAAAGAGCCCAAGAAGTAATGCTAAAACTTCTTCTTATTTTTCGCCCTCAGGCAGTAATAGAAAACACGTTCAAGGGGGGAAACTGGGACATTTCTTTCTTGCTCACTCTTCTCTTCTTTCCTTCCTCTCTGCTCTGCCCTCCCTACTCGATGCTTCTCTCTCTCCTCTCAGTCTCTGACTCAAGCTTTCAGTGACGATGTTCCCTTTTGCATTTCTTATGGCTTCCGTGAGGCAATGGTCTTCAAATCCAGTGTTCAGGAAGTATACTTCCCCACCACATTTATGGACAAATAAACATTTCAACTGATACACTGAACCAGCTCTTTTAACTCCAATGTTGTTTTACTGATAGAAAAAAAAAAAACTTTTGGGGAGGGCCTTTGGCACAGCAACTAAGACATCATTTGAGATAACTGCATCCCATATTGGAATGCTTGGGTTGAATGCTGGCTCCACTCCAGATTCCAGTTTCGCATTGTGTACCCTGAAAGGCAACAGGAAATGGCTTAGGTCCTTGTATTTCTGCCACACACATGGTGGAGCCAGATTGAGTTCCTGGCTATGGCCTGGCCCTGTACAACCATTGTGAGGATTTAAAAAGTGAACTAACATGTGGGAGAGCCCCCTTCCCTTTTTAATAAATAAAATAAATTTAGGATACAATAACAGCTTTCTTTTCTCTTCCTTCCCAAAAGAAGGTCTACTCTGGTCATAGTAGTCTGTTAATTTTCTCATAGTTTTCAAAAACAAATTTTTATTACCCCTACAATCAAGAAGAAAATTGGGAGAGTACAGAGAGATATTCCTCCACAAATTATACCTGCACACAACTAATGACCAGTAGTTTTTGAGTATATGCTTGATTCAGTTTCTGGTCACATTCCTCAATGCAATGTAAGGCAAATATTTTCAGACCAAAAGTAAAAGTTACACATTTATAGTTCAAAAGGGACAGCTACCTAATAGATTCTGTCAGCCAATATGAGTCCATTTCTACTCAAAATAGCCTGTTGTCTTCATTTGGAAAACTGGTGATAATTTCCCAGTGAAAATCAAATATCACATGGTCATTTGATGATGTTCTCTGACTTGAAGTTCACCAAGCTCTCAAGAAAAGGAGCCAGACCTAGGGGAAGGAAGTCTATGGTGTGAACATTTTGAGGTTGACTAATCCATGTAGCACTGTCAAGTGAATTTTCATTTATTTTTAATAGAAGTATTTTCCAGACATATTATGCCCTCTGTACTGTCCTCAGAATATTTATCCAAGAAAAAGTATATTGATTTTATTACAATGTAACAAATTACCACAAACTTGTCAACTTAAAACTAACAGCCATTTATTTTCTCAGTTGTTGTAATTCAAACATCTGAATTTAGCTTACTGATCTCCAAAGGAAGAAGTCAAGATGTCAGCCAGGGCTGTGGTCTCATTTGGGGTTCAGTATTCTCTTCCAAGCTCATGTGGTTACTGGCAGGATTCTTTCTTTGCAGCTGTATAACTGACCGTGTCTTGCTTCTGCCAAACCAGTAGTAGAGCACAACACCAACTTCTAGGCATCTTCTTAAAGGGCTCAGCCTCACGCAGGTAATCTCCCTTCCCACTGACTCAAAGCCAAGAGATTAGTGGAATCATAATTACATCACCAAAAAAAAATCCCTTTACTTTTGCCTGGCAATGTGTAATTCACTCAGGGGATAGACATTCTTAAAGTCATACATCCCAACCTTAAAGAAGAGAGATTAAATAATTGTAGGAACCTTCTAGGATTTCCTAGGATTTGGTCTGCTCTCTCTAAAGATATTAAATCACTTAAATAATGCAACAGCGGAATTTGAGAGCCATAATTTGTTTGCCATACTTCCTCACCCTTCAACTGTTAAGAATAACTCTCAATTTCATAACTATGTATTCCATTCTTCAATTTTAGCATACGCTCTCTTTTCCCTTCTCTCCATCATGCTCATCCCTTGGTTTCCCACATTTTCACTTGCTGCGATCCTGAGCTACTGAGCCAATCTCCTGAGAAGGGCAGGAACACTGGTGCTTTCATGATCTGGCACCATGCCTCTGCCCTCATTAGTGAATGCAGTTGTGCATATTAAAGAAATAAATCATTTTAGTGACTACTCCATGTCAGAAGTATCTTCACTTAAATGAAATTACAACGGTAACTTGGGATTCCTAAAGGGGAAAAAAAAGGCTTCATCCCACTTAGATATATGTGGATGTTTCCTTTTCTTCTTTTAAGAGAATTCTTCTCAGAACTGAATAAAATAAAATTGAAAAGGTTGACATGGAGGGTATACTGCTTTATTTTGTAGATCATTTTCTAAATAGAGCTTCCAAATCATAGTCTTGATCTCCTTCAACCAAATGTATGCAGTCATCTGCACAGCCCACTCCACTCTTGACCCCCATGGCATCTAAAACACCTACCACGCAACGTTACTGAAGAATGGGACCTTCTTGCCTTCCTCTTTCTTTATATCTACAGATTTTAGCACAACACAAAGAGTAAAATACTGGATATTCAATCACGGAAAAGACTAGAAGGATTTTACTGTTAACTTCACATTCTGTGTTTTTCCATGCACAGGTTCTAATATATTTGTACTTTCCAACACTTCAGCTCTTGTCCCCCGATGCCTCAGTGCCCAGTCAAGCAGTTTTCAGTATGCACTTCACTCCTACAGGGTGGGTACCTCTACATTTGACTTCTGCCATCCTGAGAAAATCATTGCAGTGTGATGCCACCTCATCTCTGGTGTGGTCCCTGAATTAACTCACTCCCATTTCCACCAGTAGGAGTGTTATTCTCCACTGCTCACCATTCGCATTGCTTCTGGGGTGCCTCAGTTATGGACCTTTCATGTTCTGCCAACCACTGAAGCTGTTTAGGTTGGCACATTAGCTTTACTACTACATTGCATGCTTTCATTTGTGTTGACACATCCAGCGGGCAATGAGTAAATAAATATCTCTTTACAGAATCAAAAGTCCTTACAAGTTATGGACTATGATTTTCCATCTCATTACCAAAACTCTTTTGGAGAGATTAATATTTGATGATAAATGTTTTGGGTTTCGACACAGTGGTTTTTGATTTCCACTTGGGGTTATTCACTTTCTACTTCACCTTTCTTTCGCTCATCACCACATATATAATTACTACTGAACTAATGAAGTCTTGTGAAATATCTCCTTAAAAAGTAAATATTTTAATTCGAAATAGAGTTGAATTATCCAAAACTTAGGTCATTTGAGATTATTTTGGCATATGACATTACCAATGCTGAAGACATTAAAAGTTATTTTCATTTTAAACTTAATTTGTATGATATTGTATAAGGATGGATCTAGATTATATGGCATAGAAACTCCAGGTGAAAATTATATAGCTTTTAATTTTTAAATATTTCAGTTCTTAGAAAAATTCTCTCCAATAAATTATGGAATATTTATATGATAATTTATAGAACATTAGCTTCTAATAAAAACAGATGATTCTATCCAGGGCACTGGTGATAACTTTCCTTGTTTTGACCTTCCTATGTCAGATATTTAAATTTTGTTTGCTTTCTTTACAGGGAACACTTAAACACTTAGCTTATCTAAGGTGCAATGACCTGAATAATAGAAGCAGAGAAAACTGCTAATTTAGAGATTTTAAATGGATAAACCTTGTAAATGGATTATGGAAATTTAAACATAGCAAATCAACTTTAATCATATTGTTAATGAACTCCCACAATTTAACTGTGAACTTTTCAAATGTTGGGTTATATTTATATTCAATGTCAAGTGTGCACAAGCCAAGGGTACATAAAAAAAATTAAAGGTCTTCACAACTTTTGCAGACTTCTAATATTTCCTGTGCACATATGATATATTCTGTACACAAGTATGGCAGTTGAGTTTTTCTTAGCTATTTCATTATAATTTTATTACATTTTGATGTGTGATACACATATATTACATAATAAAATAATCAAGACATTTAAGTTGTGTTATTTTTAAAGACCTATTTATTTATTTCAAAAGCAGAGTTGCACAGATGGGAGAGAGATCTTCCATCTGCTGTTTCACTCCACAAATGGCCACAGTGGCTGGAGCTGGGTCAAGCAGAAGCCAGGAGTCAGGAGTCAGGAACCAGGAGCTTCTTCCAGGTCTCCCATGTGGGTAGCAGGGGCCCAAGCACTTGGTCCATCTTCCACTGCTTTCCCAGGCCATTAGCTGAGAACTGGATCAGAAGTGGAGCAGGGGCATGAACTGGTGCTGATATGGGATGCCAACATCACAGATGGCTGCATAACCCACTACACCACAACAGCAGACCCTAAATTAGATTTTTAAAGATTTTTTTTTTTATTTTAAATGGAAAGACACAGACTCAGAGAGAGAGAGAGAGAGAGAGAGCTTCCATCTGCTGATTCACTCCCAAATGCGCCACAATAGCTGGGTGGGGGCCAGGCCACAGCCATGAGCCAGGATCTCTATCCAGGTCTCCCATATGGGTAATACAAATCAAGTATTTCAACCCCCATCCACTGCTTCCTAGGCACACTAACAGGGAGCTGGATTGGAAGCAGAGTAGCCAGCACGCGAAGCAGCACCCTAATATGGGTGCCAACATTGCAAGCAAGGAGCAGATTAACCCACTTTATGACAACGCTGTCTCCTGAATTCCTGAGTGAACTTGACTTCATACTACAAAGTAAGTTTTTAGAGGCAGAAATTCATGCCTTGATTTCCATTTCTCTTTCTAGTCTTACACCTTGAGTGGTCAATAATTGCCCAGTGAATCAAATGGTAGCATCTCAGAACCAAACTACCATTTTTCACCATGATTACTACAGAGAACATATGGAGCATGAACCCTGCCCTGAAAATTCTCATCATCTCTCTCATCATTACCTGTGAAAGCATTTCATCATAGTTTGAATCCTTTATGTTGGAGGTTGGCTAAGGCCTCAGATAAAGAATGAAAATGTGACAAATGGCCACTTATTCGTCATTAACTATCGTGATTAGAGCAGCCTGCCTCTCCGAGTGAGGGTCAGCATTAAGAAATGAAAGCATGCTGTAGAATACCCTCTTGATAGGAATGAAGCTGTTCATTATCTGATCATTAGGGTCCATGCCAAATAAAACACATCTCTCACACAACCCAAGTCCTAATTGTTCATTTAGTCATTGGTTTCAATGGAAAGCAGTGAAAAAAAGCCAGTAACTAGGCAACTGTGCAATCTCAATATCTTCAAGTGTGGGATGATATTCAATGCTAACAGAGCAGCTCGGGGCAAATAACCATCAAGCCCAATTCAGAGAGCTGATTTGTAGTACTCAGCCACATTTGGAAATCACAGTTATTGACCAAGCTAAAAATTATAACAATTGATTTTTAGCATGTGATCTTACCCACTATTAAAATGATAAGTATCAAAGAACTAACCTCAAATGCTTGAAAAATTGCCCATCAAAAATATTACACTGCTATAAACTGAAGGATTATCACAGACAAGATGAGTAGGCAACAAAGAGGAAAGCAGTAAATGAAATTGGGGCTTACATGACAATGAACCTAGAAATAACATAGAAATAGACATTATCAGTGGCAAGTGTGATAAACATCACCTTGATATGAAAAAATTCCTTACTAAGCACTTGAGGATTCTGAGTTCTCATCAAATTTTCACAACTTCATCCTATGACCTTGAAATTATCAGAGAAGTCACAGGCTTAGTTCCCTCAGTAATAAAAAGTGATGGTTACTGCCTTAATTTGTGAGATTATTGGTAGGAGTCAAGAATGTACCTTAGAAATACCAGAGTTTTTTTGGAAACATGGATGATCTCACTCCCCTTTGGCTCAGATCCTGGCACTCATATCAGGATGACAACACATATCAATTAGGAGGACTCAAATTGTTAAGAATCTCAACATGTTCTCTAGTTTCTTTGCTTTACTGGTTTGGGTCATGTGCTTGAGGAACTGAAGAACTTTGATTGTAAAAATGCCTTTACTTTGAAAATACTTTTTAAAACATCTCTTTTCTTTTTTTTAACTTTTATTTAATGAATATAAATTTCCAAAGTAAAGCTTATGGAGTACAATGGCTTCTCCCCATAACGTCCCTCCCACCAGCAACCCTCCCCTTTCCCACTCTCTCTCACCTTCCATTCACTTCAAGATTCATTTTCCATTCTCTTTATATACAGAAGATCAGTTTAGCATACATTAAGTAAAGATTTCAACAGTTTGCTCCCACACAGAAACATAAAGTGAAAAATACTGTTTGAGTACTAGTTATAGCATTAAATCTCAATGTACAGCACACTAAGGACAAAGATCCTACATGAGGAGTAAGTGCACAGTGACTCCTGTTGTTAACTTAACAAATTGATACTCTTGTTTATGGCCTCAGTAATCTCCCTAGGCTCTAGTCATGAGTTGCCAAGGCTGTGGAAGCCTTTTGAGTTCGCCAACTCCGATCTCATTTAGATAAGGTTATAGTCAAAGTGGAAGCTAAATAAACCCCTTTTCCTTATAAAATACTCAGGCTCTGGTATTTCATTATAGTAATGGAAAACTGACTCGAACACAAAAACATTGTTTTTCTTAAGACTTCTCAAAATGCTGAAAAGGGACTCCATTCTCCTTTAAGCCATTGAGTTACTGTGTCCTCCAGTTCCCAAAGGTGAAAGGGAGGTCCTAACTTCAGAGACTGTCCACATCTGGAAATTAAGAATGCGTAGGGAGTCCTGATGGATAAGGTGCTGCTGCCCAGTGTAAGACACTGACTTATCCCATGAACCCACAGAGCACTTCACAGTCCTGGGCCAATGAAGAATGCTGCATCAAGGACAGAGAGCAGGGTATCAGAATAAGATCCCACAAGCCAGCCTAGCAAGAAAGCAAAGAAAAAAAAAGATATGGTGAAACCAAGAACTGTCTTGGAACCACTGGTCAGAGAAGATACTGCTGGGTAGGTTAAAGGCAGCACATGACTCAAACACTGATAGAAAGGCAAATACAGGTGCAAACTATAGAAGCTCACCATCTATGGCACAGGAAGGAGCAGAGGTTTCTCAATGACTTAAAGAATAAAAGAAAAAATAACTAAGATGTCCCTTGAACAAAAAAACATGGTGACATCCTGGACCTTGAGCTGTGCAATCAAAAAAGGCCCCTAAGTTAGAAGGGCTCTGTACTTGGTTTAATGTTCTGTTGTCATCATCTCAAAATTCTTAGTACTGTTTTTTATAATAGACCTTGATTTTTGTTTTGCTGTGGACCCATAAATTATGCAGCATCCCTTTAAGGAATTTTGATGTGTTGATATCATTCTGCCTAAGAACTAAAACCCCTAGAAAGCTTGGCATTTCTTTCCAGCTATGTTAAAATAATCAACACACCACATGCTGACTCCAGGGAATCAATTCTCCAAAACTGGCACTTTTAATGGGTAGGGGTTATAGGAATTGGCAATTGGGTTGAAGATAAAAGATGAAGAAAAAATATCAAGAGGAGAACTATTTTAATAGCATCTTGAGAATTGAGGCAGAAATTTGCATCTTCTATGAAATAGTAGTCCCAGGATGCAATCAATAGATAAGAGAATTTTTCAAATATCATTTTTCTAATTGAAATAAAAAACCTCCCAGAATAAATCATAATACCACATTTACATTGACCAACTATTTGAGTAGCTCTTATTTTAGCAATGAAATACTTAATTTGAAGGCTATAAACAGATACATTTTTGTTATGAACTATTTGTCAGGGAAATTAACATGGTTGATTTTTACTACTGTTTTTTATGATTTATAGTGATTGCAAAATGCTAATTGATCATGGGGAAAATTAAATCTCCATTTTAAGATGGCAAACCAAAAGCATGGTTTACAGAAATTTCTGGCCTCTTCTATGGAGTTAAAGCACAAAGTATGCTTTCTTATAGTGTCAGAAAGGATTTTTCTAGCTATTTTTCTTCATTGGTCTCTGATGGCATTTTTCTTCTACAGTGACACTTTGGCGAGCCAAAGTGCTTGATTTCTATAGAATTGATGACCTCCAGTATTTATTTTAATTCAAGCTACTTTACTTAAGAAATCCATCCTAAATAAAACAGGTTGCATAGTTTAAATACCCTACAGAAATTCCAGCAAGGTTTAAAAACCAATCTTGTGGGCCAGCCAAAATTTTAATGTGGATCCTCAACAGTTGAATGACCATCGTGGGGTATATTCTGTAAACCCTGAGAAGTAGATCTGATGGGAAGTTGGTGTCACTGTCATGCTTCTCGCAGAACTTTCAACCAAGGATGCAACAAAAGCTGCAATCATGAAGCAGGCATGGGAACAGACCAATTAACTTGCAGTAAATTTCTTGGACATCATCGTATTTGCTTTGGGGTTGTTGTGAAAGGTCAAACACTGAAGGAAATTTTAATCACTGTGCCTTTAGGAGAGCAGAAAATAAGAACTTTTCTGACTTTTTAAATGTTTTTAAAATTTAGGGTACACACAAATAATTTCTCCAAGTCACAGGAATAAAAGAGAAACAATTAATTAAGCAAAATCTCAACTTGTATCTTTATTGAACATTCTTGAAGATAAAAACATGTTAAACTTATTAAGAAGAACTCTACCAATCCATGTTTGTAATTATCTATCTATCAACAATTTTCCTGAGATAATAGAAACCAGTGAGCTTCAAAGAGAGAGACAACATACCTGATATGCTGAACATTCTTAAATAATGTTTTGGTAAATTAGGATTTATGTGATAATCTTTAGGTTTCTACCTTAAAGGTTTGATCAGTCTCATCACAAAACTACAATCCTTAGAAAGTCTCTCATGCCATTTGTATCCTTCCCATGACGATATGACAGTGTAGAAACATATGATAGCCTACGAGGAACAGAATTGTGTGTCAGATGCCTGGAGCACAGCGAGTGGAGTTCCTCCATCCATGGAGGAAGCTCAGGAATGAGTGCAGACCTGTCCCTCACAATAACCATCCAAGCCTTGGCTAACACACACACACAAAAAAAATCAAACATCATTTGAAGATATCTTTCAGGGTTTCACCATTAGAAAATCTCTTTTTATAATGTGTTATGGTTAGAAACTCAACACTTCATATTGAAAAAACAATCACTGAACAAATAGCATTTCTGGAGAGTATGCCTCAGGAAATAAATTGCTCTTTCAGGTCTTCCAAATCTGTCTTCAAAGATCCATGGTGTGGTTAGAATGAAGAACACACATCAAATAACACTCCCAAACAACATTAAACAGGGCCTTTGAATTGTAATAGAAAGTCGTCCCAAAGGATGAGCTAATTCAGGAATTATTTAATCAAAAAGGTAAACCATGATCAAGGTTTTGAAACTAACTGCATTTAGAGTATCCACAGAATGTTGACAAAGAGCAGAGTTATTTAGTGATAGCAAGTTGACTTGGAATGGTGCAAAAGGAGGATTTAAGCATAAAAAATTTTATTGTTGTTGTTATTAATTGGGTCAATTTCCCTCAATGTGTGATGTTCCTTCATAACCAATACTTATTGATCAAATACGTTTTAGGAAAAGTGCTCACAGTGAAAAAATAACACATTTTCCACCTTCAAAAATTTAGATTCTAGGGTAATTGAGCGTTTATCTTTGGTGATATTTTATTTTTTGAACATATTGCATGTCTTGAAATAAAACAGACTTTTTTACTCTGTAACGAACATGGAAATAAAATAAATAGTTGGTGTTTTGAAATATTTTAAAATGATCTTAACTGAAACGAGTCAACAAGTGTCTGTCCCATTAGCTGTAAATATACAGGATGAAATCAAGAACTCACAAAGAAAATTCCATTAGGAAATGATAGGCTGGAACTGAAGAAACATTTCAAATAATTCTAACGTGAGTATGTCACATGTGTAATGGAGTTTATGTTCAGCATTCTTGTTGCCTTGACAGATTTTTGAAGATTTATCCAGATGTCTTTGTAGACCAATGCCAACCAATGGTTATATCAAATATGTATTTTGTGTCTGTGTATCCATAGATTAAAATCTGAGGGTTATTATCAAGATCAATTATCCAGAAATATAAAAATGTCTTCTACTTGAACCATTAAAGAATTTTAACTGGTTTAGACTTCCTGTTCAAGGCTTGTGCTCTTAAAATGGTTTTGAAATGAATGATATTACTCTTCATTATAAGACCTGTAATTTTCACTCTCCATTGTACTTGTTACAAAACCATCCACAAATTTTATGTGAACTTTATAAAAATCTTGTATTTAAAAATTGCTTTTGGCATAAAAATTTTATAGTGAGGCTTCCAAATCTTCTAGTCATTCCATATCATCCACAGATATAACTGGTCTTTTTTGAAAGTGTGATTATTAAAAAAAAAACTTGATTATAGAAGTTTTTTTTAGAAATACCAATCAATAAGTGTGACAGAGACAGAACTTTTGGAAGTTTGCCCATCCCTGAGAGAAGGGGAGTACTTATCAGCCAGGGAGTCAATCCAAATCCTATATATTAAAATCACAATATAGAATGACAGTTACATATTCAGAAGTAGTTAATAGCCACATGATATCCCATAATATAGGCCTACCCATGAATTTAATAGATTGAATAATATTGAATATTCATTTTGTAATAATTTCAAGTATTACAAAAATGTCATTACAGATATTCTTATACTTTAATACCCATTCATTTCTCTAATACTTTCTTTGAAAGTGGGATTCATAGTTAATGAATCTGATGTTTTGATGATTGTAATATATCACTCCCCCCCAAAATTTTATGAATATACTTTTCCACCAGCAATATTTAACATTGCCAGTTTCACTATCTTTGTAATAGACATTTGTAATGGACATTGTACCATTTTATTTTCCAACAAGCAGGACAAAACTGGTTATTGTTGTCTAACTTTATCTATTTCATGAATATTAGGATAAACATTTTTCCCAGTTAATCATTCAGCAATTACATAGCATTAGCCATAAAAAAATTAACTCACTAAAAATATGACCATTAATAAAGTTATAAATAGGTAAACTTAAGTGAATACAAGGAAGCATGTGGGAACTTTGAAGTAACAGATAATTATCTTCATTGTTGTTTTGACTATACAGCATTTATCACAACTTGTTGAATTGTGGAGAACAGTTATAAAGAATGAATTATAAATATAAAGTTGGCTTTTAAACAATATTAAGTAGATTCCTAATATACATATTGGTTACCCCAAAGATGAGAAATAAAAAATGGGCCAAACTTTAAGTGTATAAATCAGTGCAAAAATGAAAGGAGAGTTTAAGGTACAGATTGAACTATACATTGTACACTAGTAGGAAATTAACACAGACCAAAAAATACAAATATCTATCTTATCCAATTGATTGAGCTCTAAGGTAAATAAATAACATAAAAATTAAGTCACTTATATTGGAGAGAAATTAAACTAATAAAAATGAAAGGAAAGTATTGAACTCATAGTAGCAAATTTATGGTAGTGAATTGTAGTGACTAATTCATTCAGTAAGTATTTGTTCCATATTTTATTTTTTACATAAGGCACTGATATAATATTTTTCTGGTGAAATGGTGTATGTTTATTGTTGATACCTTAAGAGAACAAAGAATTAATTTTATAACTTTTCATAAATAGAAATTCAAAATGTACATAAGTATGAGTTTATATGGGTTCAACAGAAACTTTGCATGAAATGAGTAAGTCTTGCATTATTTTCACAACATGCAAACCTGTTAGAAAGGCAATTTATAGCAGAAATGACACATCTGACCAGAGAACATTTTTAAGATAGTTCAGGAATGGACAGATACTCAAAAATGAACTTAAAAGATACCATTTCTTGGGGTTGTAAGTAGAATTCAGGAAAATGGGGTTTTGATGAACTAGAAAACCAAAACAGAAGTTGGGAAGCATAGATTGCTAATGCTGCTCATGTTGGCCAGAGACCCTAGAAGCTATAGCACACATACCACATTAGTACTGGGCTTATCACTGAGGCTTCCCATTAGAAATACATAGCTTCATCTCATGAAAGACTAGATTCTCTGCTTCCTTTATGGGATGTCATCTTCTCATCCTCTGTGCTTCTTGGAAGATTTAAAATTCTAATAGTTATTGCCAAAAGGCTGATCTGATTAAGTGGTCATAGCTAATGAAGCTGACCCTAACTTTTCAGTTGCTCAATTTCACTCCAAAGATAGGCATCCCATCATTATAGCACAGAACTGCCAGTGCACCCCAGCTTGCCCCTTTGTTTCTTCAGGCAGCTGGAATGATCTCTTCCTGCACTGAATAAAAAGTGTATATGTATATTGTGAAACATTATTGTCTTGATATAAAATTTGACAACCCCACATTTTCTCCATTTCTTTCTCAGATGGGTCGGGTTGGCATATTACCGTTCTGCTTGCCTTTACTCGGGGCATTTTCAATTTCTCTCCTGCATCGGTAAGTGATATGATGTTCCAGGTGACTGGGTAGTTTGCCATCCTTAAACACGTAATTTCCTACTTGGCTTCCCTGTGCCAAGTAGACTTGAACACATTCAATACATTGAAGTTCAGAGAAGAGTATTTCCTCCATTTGCATTTTAAATATTTCATTATCCCATGTACCTTCTATAAATCTGGATCATCCCCTCTGTCCATTCAACACAAGGTTACGCTCTCCGTAAACCCACATAATGAAACAGCAGTTCACCAAAGAGGTCAAATATGAGGTACTCTGGCTGAATGAGATGTAACATCTATGTAAAATAAGTCTTTGACTTTCACCCCATATTGTTTCTAAAAATCCACTCTACTGTCTCAGAAGCTGTGGAATAAATATATTACACCACCTCATCATGTCTTGCTGTTCTTGAGTCATCATTAGGTATATCAATTATTTGTAGAATGGGGGTATAACCAATTTGGAAGATTTCAGTACATGTATAAAAACTTGGAAACATTTATTGAAGGAAAGATTGGATCTAGAGTGGATCGGGATATATCAGCTATGTATAAAGGAGCTGATTCAAGAGGGCTTGGAACAGCTGGTTCAGTCTTTCAGCGGCCACATGCTCAACTAAGCTGAGGACTTCTCTTGGTTGGGACTTCTGGAGGCAAGGGGCCACCATGGAGCTGCTCAGCCTTGACACCTGCCTGCTTAGTTAACAGGGGATTTGGGTGTCATTTCTATTACTGAAAAATCTTACATCCAAACATGGTTTCCAAACATGCTTAGGTTTTAGTATAACAACATCAGCAAAAGGTACATTCCCTCATTTTAAAGAAAAAAACTTTCTTTGCATAGCACATTAACAATGAGAATGTTTATTGCTAAGCTTCTTTGACTTTACAGATCTGAGTTGTTAAGTCAAGTCTTCCTCTGATCGAAACACAGGTTGCAATCAGGAAATTAGAGTAACGGATCAGAGATAAATACAAGAATCCAACACCAGTTAGAGAAATGGGGCAAGTAATTTCTGTCCCCTAATTTTTTGCTGGGAAGAAAGTTTCCTCTATGATAGGAGTAGGTCTAATATAAACATGTCTATCATCTAATTTAATTGGAAAATGTAAACATAGAATTATGAAATCTCTCTTCATCAGAAATGGGCAATGAGAAGAACAAGAAGGCAGGTAGACTGATTTTTTTTACTGTTCTTCTAAAGAGTTGGATCAGATGGTAGTGCTGTGGACTAGTTGCATTCTCCTCTCAAATTCCTTTGTCAAAGCCCTGATACCCAGTGTTGGTAGGGTTTGGAGCAAGGCCTTTGGGAGATAATTAGGTTTCAATGTTATGAGAATGGATTCCTTATGATGAGTTGATGGTTCTTACAATAAGAAGAAACCAGAGTGCCCTCTCTCCATCATGTGAGAATGTGGGAAGCAAGCAGCCAGGAAAAGGGCCCTCATCAGACACTAGATTGATGTCTTGACCTTTAGAGCAATGAGAAATAAAGGTTTGCTGTGTAAGTCACACAGTCTCTGGAATTAAACAGGTAGTAGAAGGCAGCTTAGACATTTTAATTACTACTGATATGGCAGAAGTAAGCATTTGGTGCAGAGATTAGGATGCCTGCATCCCACAGCAGAGTCCCTGGGTTCAACCCCTGATTCCAGCTTCCAGCTGATGCAGCCCCTAGGAACAGCAGGTGATAACTCAATAGTTGGGTCCCTGCCACCCATGTCAGACACGTGAATGGAGTTACTAGATGCTGGCTTTGACCTGGCTGAGCCCTAGATATTGTAAGCATTTGGGTAGTGAACCAGTCCAGGAGCTCTCTGTCTCTACCTTTCAGATAAACTAACTTTTTAAATGAATTTAGTTCTAGGGCAGATATTCGGTACAGTTGGTTAAGTCACCATTCGGGGCACCTGCATCCCTTATGAGAGTGCATGTTTCAAGTCCTGGCCACTTCGTGCTTCCCATCCATCTTGCTTTTAATGCTCACTCTAGAAGGCAGCAGGTTATGGCCCAAGTAGTTGGATTCCTGCCATCCACACAGAAACCCAGATGGAATTCCTATCTCCTGGCTTTGGCTTGGCTCTGGTTGTTGCAGGCAGTTGAGGAATGAACTAATAGATGGAAGATCTTTCTCCTCTATCTATCTTTCTTGCTCTGCTTTTCAAATAAATAAATCTTTAAAATAATTCATACTGATTAAAAAGAATCATCAATGCCACACCTCTAAATTAGGAGCTTATTAGTATTTTCAGTTAAAATAAAATGTACTGAAAACCATTTCAGACTTTCTTATCATGCCTGTCTATAATTAAAAAATTCTCCCACCCTAATTTGCGTCCATATTCAAGTACAGAAACTCACAATGAAGCAAGTATGAAACCTGAAACTCAGTGAGTGGACATGTAGAGAACCCTGTCCTTGTGCTACTCCATTTGTTGATGGTAGATTTGTGTATATGACCTTCTCTTCTTGACCCTGCTTTATCTCACAGACTGACTGATAATTTTGCTCAAAATTCAAAGTTAAAAACAATAAAGGAGGCCAGCGCCGCGGCTCAATAGGCTAATCCTCCACCTTGCGGCGCCGGCACACTGGGTTCTAGTCCCGGTCAGGGCGCCGGATTCTGTCCCGGTTGCCCCCCTTCCAGGCCAGCTCTCTGCTGTGGCCAGGGAGTGCAGTGGAGGATGGCCCAAGTACTTGGGCCCTGCACCCCATGGGAGACCAGGAGAAGCACCTGGCTCCTGCCTTCGGATTAGCACGATGTGCCAGCCGCAGCGGCCATTGGAGGGTGAACCAACGGCAAAGGAAGACCTTTCTCTCTGTCTCTCTCTCTCACCTTCCACTCTGCTTGTCAAAAACAAAACAAAACAAAACAAAACAAAAAAAAAACAAGAAAGGATTTTTTTCTCTTTTTCAACAAGTCTTTAATGCAATTAGTTACCATCATGCTACAGTGGGGGCACTCCTCCCTCCCAGCCCTTTTGACTTTTTCATGGCAGTATGTTCTCAAATAGTTCCCAAATTTTTCCTGAATCATTGTTCCCATAGAATCTGTTAAACACCAGGGGTTCCCTTCCTCTTAATCATTGTTTCCCAAGTGCTGTGCTCAAACAAATCTTGCTAGTCCCAAGGCCTTCTTTGAAAAAGCTGTCAGATTACTGCCCTGTTTCACATCCTTCAGTGACTTTAAATTCCTTCCTTAGCCTGCATGCAAGTTTCCCCAACTTAGGATCCAATCATTGTCGACAGCTTCACTTTTTTGTTTTTCCCAAAGAAACCGTTTATTTAATGAGTACAAATTTCATAAGTACAACTTTAGGAATATAGTGATTCTTTCCATCATACCCGCCCTCCCACCCTCAGCTTCCTCCCTCTCCCATTCCCAGTCTCATTCTCCATTAAAAAAAAAAAAAAAAGTTCCTCAACAGTCAAGGCAAGGACTGCTCAAGTCATTGCTTCTCAAAGTGTCAATTTCACTTCCACAGATTTCTTTTTAGGTGCTCTATTAGTTATAACAGATCAGGGAGAACATACGGTATTTGTCCCTTTGGGACTGGCTTATTTCACTAAGTATGATGTTTTCCAGATTCATCTATTTTGTTGCGAATGACTGGATTTCATTTTTTTTTTTTGACAGGCAGAGTGGACAGTGAGAGAGAGAGACAGAGAGAAAGGTCTTCCTTTGCCGTTGGTTCACCCTCCAATGGCCGCCGCGGCCAGCGTGCTGTGGCCGGCGCACCGCACTGATCCGAAGGCAGGAGCCAGGTGCTTCTCCTGGTCTCCCATGGGGTGCAGGGCCCAAGGACCTCGGCCATCCTCCACTGCACTCCCTGGCCACAGCAGAGAGCTGGCCTGGAAGAGGGGCAACTGGGACAGAATCTGGCGCCCCGACCGGGACTAGAACCCAGTGTGCTGGCGCCGCAGGAGGAGGATTAGCCTACTGAGCCGCGGCGCCGGCTTCATTTTTTTTACTTCTGTGTAGCAGTCAATAGTGTACACATCCCATAATTTTTTATCCAGTCTTCAGTTGATGGGAATTTAAGTTGATTCCATGTCTTAGCTATTATGAATTGAGCTGCAATAAACATGGGGGTATAGATAACTCTTTTATTTGTCCAGCTTCACTTTTAACACTTACGGTCTCCCAGCTTACACTTCAGCCCCCACACCTACTCTCTGTAGCTTCATCCCCTCTGCCTCATATCGAGTGGCCCTCAGCTTGCCTCCCACACCACCGCTGCTCTGCTTTCTATAGGAACACCTAATTTTTTTTACTTATTTTCCCCCAAAGAAACCTTTCATTTAAGCAACACAAACTTCATGCACTTCATAAGTAAAACTTTAGGAATATAGTGATTCTTCCCACCATACCCATCCTCCCATGCACTTTCCCACCCCTCCACCTCCTCCCTCTCCCATTCCCAGTCCCATTGTCCACTAAGATCCATTTTCGATTAACTTTATACACAGAAGACCAACTCTATACTAAATAAAGAGTTCAAAAATTTGCATAAAAAAACTGAGGATCATTTAAAAAAACTGAGGAACACAGCATCCTAGGCTGTGATAATGCTCTGCCATCCTACTCACACTAAAAGCCAATCCAATCCCATTAGTTACTCTAAACTTGCTCATTACACATAGAATTGCAATTAACTGTCAGCATTCCATATACTCATCAAGGGTGGGAACTGGGTGACTTTGATCTCCATGACTCCCTCCCTGTTATGTGCTTCAGCTCTTAATAACTTTTGCTGAAGTTCCTAGTCTAAGTTTTAAGACTCAGTAGATATCCACAGGCAGATCCATTGTTATCATAATCCTCCACAGCAGATATCTAAAATGGGACATTAAGCCACAAAACTGAAAAAAAATGCCCCAAATCTTCCAAAGTAGTTAGGTCCTTCTAAGATAATCTGTACACTTGATCTTCTGTGTTTCCAGATGAGAAAAAAAAAAAAACTGAAAGCAGCACACATCTGGTGCTGCACATCTTTATTCTCGAGATCTTCTACTACCTCATGAAAAATGAGATTCAGGATGACCCTTGTTCATTATAACAGCAACATGATCAAAAATGTTTATAACTAACCTACTTCTTGCGGGGAGCAACTCGGACTAGACTAAGTTACTGGAATTAAGACTTATTCTATGCATCTGCTCTCCCACAATATGGCGCTGGGAGAGGAGAAAACAGCTTCTACACAGCTGCCTCTTGCCAACTCCAGGAGCTGATCCTGCTCCTGATTGGAGGAGAGCAGCGTACTCGGCATGTGGGCAGCCGAGTTGGGATTGGCGGAAGAGGACTATAAAGGAGGAAAGAGACAACATGCACCAGGAACATCTGAGGGAACACCTGTGCAGCCCCCGAGAGAGCCGGCCGGCGGTGTGCCGCTCTCCCACGGAAGTGGGGAAGGTGGCAGGGGGAACCGCCCTTCCACGGAGGTGGAAGGGTCGGTAGCCAACCCGGGAAGAACCAGCAGCAAACCCGGGGAGGGCCGAGCAGACAAAAGAACAGCGCAGGGTCCTGTGTCGTTCCTCCATGAAGAGGGGGAGCGACATAATGGTGCCGTGACTCGGATATGAAGCCTAGGCAGGGTTTAGTGTTGTTCCTCCACGAAGAGGGGGAGCGACACTTCTTGCTACCCTAAATATACCCTTTGTTCACCATGCACTCAACTTTCTCATTAGCTTTCTGCCCTTTCTGTTCTTCCATTGCCTCCTATGTCAGGTGTTATAGCAGCTTCTTCTGCTTCATTTTCTTTCTGTCCTATTCCTGGAAGTGCCGCCACCCCACCCACCCACACCCGCCTCTCCCTCAGTAATAAGTATTCTATGGACCTCTCACAACTCGCAAAAGTCTACTTTATTGAAAGAACCCAGGCTTCCATCCATGGTGCTCCTGCAATAGCAATGTCAGCTGCACAAAGAAGCAGGAAAAGCACCTGCCCTCTGGGAGCCTTTCCCCAGGCAGCAGGCAGCAATCAAGGACATTAGACAGAGGCTGGGCCAGCCAAGAGAAGCCTGTAGTCAACCTGGGCTGAAATTTCCACTGGAACATAGCTCTATGGCAGGCCAGCTGGAAACAAGAAGTCACGCTTGTACAAAAGCTTCTGTGAACTTGCAGTCTGATTTCCCCAGTAAGAGTAATGCAGCTCAAACCTAACTGTCCTATTTGATAATAATGCTTGGTTTGAGAAGCACAGAAGCATTAAGGATTTTTTTTCAAATCCTTTCACTTTATCATTTCATAGATTATTTGTTCCGGTAATTCTAGACACATTAACTGCTGTCAGAGTACTCTTTCTAAAATGTAAATGAAACTATATCATTCCATTGTTTAAATTCTGAAGTGGTCCATGCATCCCTTTAAGACAAAATCATTCTCTTTGTTTAACATAGCCTAGAAGGCCCTTTAGTGTGTTATCTTTCCAGCCTCATGACTTCCTGTATCTTCAGATGCACACTTTCATCTCTAGAGGACAGATCAACCACAGTTTCTGATAATTTTCCAGTCTCACTGTACTCCCCTCGTCTCTGTTTATCTGTGGTCCTCAGGTCTTCCTAATAGGCAAAGCATCCAGAATATTATGCAATTTACAATTATACCATTTATTCCCCCCTACTCTAGTGCTCTACCCATTTGTTTGTATCTGCCACAGGAATGTGAATTATTTGAGAGCAGAAAAGGCCTTATACGGCTCAGTAAACACAAAGTTGGTAACATCTCATCAAATATTGGTAGAATTAATGAATGTACAGTGACGAGAACATATTCAGCAAAGTTAACGTGTGGCTAAACTATCCTACTAGCTAAATTAGCATGGAGATCAAGAGCCGAAAATAGTAGTTACTCTTCTGGGAAAAATATTTTTGATAGTTACTTTTGCAAAATAGACAAAAGAAAATCTAACTTTTGTTCAAACAAAGCAATTTCCAGTTTAAATAATAATTCGCCTCAGGGATCCTCCATATAGCAAGTATTTCTAGTGCATTTAAGAATTTAAAATGATTAACTACTTGACAGGAAAACTAGGAGGAACTAAAAGAGAATTTTAACAGGAAAATCCAACACCTATTGAAAATAAACCAAATGAAAACAACACGAAATGACAGTAAGATGTGCCTCTGAAGAGTGAATCAACGGAAATACAATTCCACATATATGTTTGATTTGCACACATTTTAGGGGGAAAAAAAACACCCCGTTGTGTAAAACACAGATGAATTGGTCTCCAATTTCCCAGAAGAATTTTCACATGTAAACTCCTGGAAGATTTAGGTGTGTTACTTTCCTCTTGTGCATATTGATTATATTGCAATAATCTGTGTTTGTTTTCCAAATAAGGATATAAAGTTCTTAAGACCCTGAACTACATCAAATTCATGTTTGTATAACTAAGACTTAATACAGTGCATGGCACCTAGCACATATCTTAGCATTTTTTACTGAAATCTTTGTTGAATCTCCTTCTATTGAATATGTCTCATGCAGTAAACAAGACACTTCTCCTTTAGACATGCATGTTCTACTACAAATGTATACCTCACCTCTCAAAGTTCAGAAATCATGAAGCATGCCTGAAAGTAGCCAGAATGAAGTGTATGCTTGAAATTACTATCCCTATGCATGTTTGCTTCATGTTTGATCTAGAAAACAGAGTAAGAGCTGCATCATCAGGGTACATCTATTAGTGAGTACGCATGAAATGAGGGTAATTGTTTCCATCTCTCCAGATTCTCAGGGAAGAGTGCTGATGGCTTTCTTGAATATAATCATGCCCATGCATTCTGGCAACTATGGAGATTGGCATTATTCCTTTTTTAAAAAGCAAATTCAGATACTTAATTTAAATTTAATTTAAAATAGAGATAGTGGAGCACTAAGTTAAATTTATACACAACTGTATTTTTTATCAAATGTCCTACTTCAGAAACTAAATATGAAATATCGCCTATTGAATGCGTTAGAAAAGTACAGAGAATGAGCGTTCCATAGTGGCTGCCTCAGGGTATCAAACGATCTCTAACCAGCTTCAGATTCCTACTTATAAAACTGTGGGTGGTAACAATCTGGATACATTTTTTTTTGCTTAAATCTTTCATAGATACAACATCTGTCAAACAGCCACCATGCCTGACCCAGTTGTATGGAGTAAGCCCTGCAGATTATTTGTCAAACAAATTCAGTAACCCAATATTTGTTTCTTTATTTTAAAATTTAATTGGTATGCAAATAGGGCAACATGACAGCATTTGTGCTGGATACAGTTGTCACTTCAGATTCTGGGAACGCTCATTATCATGCTTACAGATGTTTTTTCCCTACCTAACATCTGCCAATACTACCTAAACCCCAGGAAGTCTACAAACCTGTGCAAACTTCCTTTCACCGTGGATCTCTTTCTCTGTTATCTGTCCCATGCACACTAATTTTGCGCATCTGAGGCCTCTGTTCGCCAGAATTATGCCCGCTTCCTAACACTTCTGCCTCCAGAGCTTTAGGTTTGAAATTGAACAGACACAGAGCCAATTTATCATAAGATGACATGTGTCATGTTAGTGGTATTAGCAGAGGAACCCCGGTATGCTCTGTATTTATCCTTTTGTTGTCAGCATGGCCCAAGACAACACAGGATAAAGAACTATTACAGCTTTAATGATACGATATGTTATTGTAAAATAGAACATTAAATGTCATTGACTTCAAAATGTGGTGCTAGATCATTCTGCTTGAGACCAGAATTTCTTTGTCAAATAATCATCTGTCATTTCAGAACAATCCTATTGAAATGAGAATTAAAAAAAAGAAACAATGGAGTATCTTCACCTCAGACAAAAGGATAATACTTTGTTCCAACCAGCAAATTATTTCCTCTGTCTATCCCATTTTCACAAAAATTCTTATCCTGTCTGTTGATGACTTTGTCATGAATACAATATAAATTCACATCAGGCCGGTGCTGCGGCTCAATAGGCTAATCCTCCGCCTTGCGGCGCCGGCACACCGGGTTCTAGTCCCAGTCGGGGCGCTGGATTCTGTCCCAGTTGCCCCTCTTCCAGGCCAGCTCTCTGCTGTGGCCAGGGAGTGCAGTGGAGGATGGCCCAAGTGCTTGGGCCCTGCACCTGCATGGGAGACCAGGAGAAGTACCTGGCTCCCGGCTTCGGATCAGTGCAGTGCGCCGGCCTTGGTGGCCATTGGAGGGTGAACCAACGGCAAAAGGAAAACCTTTCTCTCTCTCTCTCTCTCTCTCTCTCACTGTCCACTCTGCCTGTCAAAAAAATTTTAAAAAATTCACATCATAGGCTCTTGTCAACATATACAGATATTGAAGAGCATCCTCACTCCGTGTTTTACTCACTAATATATTACATTTAACATCCTAATGATGCATCTCTTTCTCCGTTTTCTAGATCAAACATAAAGCAACCATGTACAGAAGTAGTCATTTCAAGCATAAACCTAACAGCCAAAAGAAAAAGTCTTTCCATTTGAATAAAGTTTAATAAAAATCCTAAAACTTGAAGCTAAACTTTCAATTCTGAAACTGGGTAATCACAGAGTCAGATATTCTTAACACCTCTACAAAGATCTATTTTTTCTAAAATCAGGAGCAAACACTTGTTCATGCCAAATCTGGCATAACATTGCTCATTTCAATGTGTAATTAAATTTGATTTCCAGTATTTTAACATTTGCAAATATACTCCTCCAAGTGAAGAGCAAATGAGACCTAAATGCTAGCATATTTTTCGGTTTTATTAATATATAATAATCAAGTAAGAAGTATATATACACAAAACAACTGCATATTTACAAGTATAACAGCAGACTTCATTGAAGGGCTCAGCCTCTGTCAATTATGATGACAATTTTGCTAGATAGAGCATAAAGCTTTAGTATACAAGAGTAGTCAAGGAATAGTTTAGGAATATTAGTATTTCTTGATTACCAAAGGCATAGTCTGAATCCAATAGTTAGGCCTAGGAAATTCAAATTCACAATGAGAATTAACTGAAGTTTCATGAAAAGACACTTTATAAAGATTTGAGCAGGTTAGGAAACCAAACCAAAGGGTTAAGGATCCAAATAACCACAAAATAGGAAGCCAGTACAGATTAGGATGGAAACGCTTGGAGATAGGTGTCACCAGACCTAGTAGGATGTGCCCAACAGGAGTGGTAACCTTATTGAAAGGACCCAGTCTCTGCTAATATTTAACCGTGCAGGGGAGAAAGACATGGAATAAATATCCTGCCCATTTACTTCCTTACTTATCAATCTTCCACACAGCCTTCCATTGGAAAATCTCTACTGGATGCCAGAGGTCATGAGAACCCAGGAGAGGCAACAGCACAGAGAAAAGTAAACATAGGTAGAAGCGACCCTTCAGGGGCAAATAGAAAATGTCCAGCCAGTTAACTTCTCTGTGGTGTAGCTTATACCACTGCCAAATGCCGTAACTTCATGGATTTTATGAAAATAGAATGGTTTGGCTCCTTTCCTAGAGATGCCTATGAACTCCACAACTGAAGTCAGTATTGTAATTCACAACTGAATTACAATAAGTACCACAAACTGAAGACAAACATCATGGTGGGCACATTCACAGCCCTAGGATCAAACTAGAGAGTTTCTGCTGGCTGAGAGACCTCTGGATGTCTACATATCTCTAGCCAAGGACAAGTGAATTCACAAGGCAATCAAGGCCAGCAAACATGGAAAAAAAAAAAAACACACAAAGTCTAGAAGAGCATTACACCTCACTTCTTATAAAGACCTGGGACCAACATTGTCACATAGTTGGTAAAGCCACCCCCTGCAACACCAAATCTAATACGGGCACCAGTTCTTGTCCTGGCTGCTGCACTTCTGATGCAGCACCCTGATAATGGCCTGGGAAAAGCAACAGAAGATGGTCCAAGTGCTTGGGCACCTGATACTCACATGGAAGACCTGAAAGAATGGCCAACCCAGCCATGCACATTGCAGCCAACTGGGGAGTGAGCCAATGAGTAAAAGACCTTTCTCTCTCGCCCCCCCCCCTCTTTCTCTCTCTTTCTCTGCAGCTCAAACTTTTAAATAAATAAATAAATATTTCTTAAAAAACATGAATATGGTGCATTGAGTAACTCCAAAGAGAGTCGTACAGCAATTTTCAAATACCATCCAACTCTTTAACATGGAATTGAACACCTTCTAATGTCAACAGCTCATTTCATTTCCATTTATGAATTTCCTACACTAGGCACTTAATTGGACATTTCTAATACACTATCAACTCAGTTAATTCTCACAACAAACTCAGAGATAGCTATGATATTTCCCATTTTATGTATCATTATCTAAGATTAGGAGAGATGAAGTAGCTTCACTGAGTTTACAGAGCCATGACCAGAACCTACATTTTATAATCTGTGGTCTACACTTCAAACCATAACTGACTCATACTTGTAGCTGGGAGGGTCTAGTCACACTTTTTTGGTAAAATAGACCAGGGAATTTCATAAATCCATACATTCTACACAGTGAGCTATAAAACACCATATTCACCTCACCAACTTTAAGCAGGTGCTCATGAAGCTCATAGCACTGTGGTAGGCAATAGAAACAAAGAAATGGATAATTGTAGAATCTGTAGTTAGATAACCTGAGTTAATAGTGGATACAAGCTACACAGAATTCTACTCCTGTTCTTCCTTCTTGATGAATCCACCTCGAACAGAAAGTGAAGTGCCCAAATAAAACTTCAAAGAAGGCTTATTTTTGGTACAAACATTAACGGTATTGGATCATCTTTGTATATTCACCATTTCAAGAACTAGATTATTTGTATTTCTCACTTGAATTTTTCACATTCCTCACTCAAGGTAACTACCTTACAAGTCTTCATTCAAGAAATATGTATTGAGTACCGATAAGAGCTTAGATATCAAGCTAAGTTTAGGGATAACTGGTAAAGAATAACACACATTCTTCTTCAGGAATCCCTTGGAAAACTTTAGTGTGTCTTGGAATAAAGAGATATGCAAATAGATATTGATAATGTGCAACATAATGAATCTTGAAGTGGGCATCTCTCATTTATCTCAAAAACACCACAAAGGGCATCAGAGGGTTACAGAATGAGATTGAACTTTCCATGACCTACAATCTTCAACAAGCAGGGGACAGACAGTGCCAAATAAGAAGATTTATCAAATGTTTGTGGAAAGTGGAATTAAAAATACACTAATGTTGACGCAAAAAAAAATTAAAATCCAGGCATAAGTGTGGTCTTTTGAAAGTTGTTTGAGTGTGAGTGCCATAAATAGCACTCTGACCTCAGAATCAGCCCTTAAGGCATTCAGATCTGGCTAAAAAGCCCAGGAGAGCATTTCAGAGATGGGAAGCCAAGACAGTGTGGCAAAAAAAAAATAGCTTACATGAAGGATCTCTGTGAGTGAGACCCCAGTGGAAAGAAGGGGCCATCAAAGAACGATGTACTTCTCTCTGAAGGGAGGAGAGAACTTCCACTTTGCATATAGCCCTATCTAAATACTGACGGAGTTTGTGGACTCAAAAGGCTTCCATAGCCTTGGCAGCTCATATCAAGAGCCTTGGGTGGTCATTGACATAAAAAATAAGAGTGTTAATTGTTAAATCAACAATAGGAGTCACTGTGCACTTACTCCCCATGTTGGACCTCTGTCCTTAATTAATGACGCGTACTATGAGAATTAATGGTGGCTAGCACCGCGGCTCAAAAGGCTAATCCTCTGCCTGCGGTGCCAGCAAACCCGGTTCTAGTCCCAGTCGGGGTGCCAGATTCTATCCCAATTGCTCCTCTTCCAGTCCAGCTCCCTGCTGTGGCCCGGGAGTGCAGTGGAGGATGGCCCAGGTCGTTGGGCCCTGCACCAGCATGGGAGACCAGGAGGAAGCACCTGCCTCCTGGATTAGGATCGGCACAGCGCGCCAGCCACAACACACCAGCCATAGCAGCTACTTGGGGGGTGAACCAACAGAAAAAGAAAGACCTTTCTCTCTGTCTCTCTCTCTCTCTCACTAACTCTGCCTGTCAAAAAAAAAGGGGGGGGGGAGAGAATTAATGGTAAAACCTGTCTTCAACCAGTACTTTATACTTTGTGTGTCTGTGTGGGTGCAAACAATGGAAATCTCTACTTAGTATAGAGTTGGTCTTCTGTATATAAAGTTAATTAAAAACAAATCTTAATGAAAATGGAATGAGAGAGGGAGTAGGAGATAGGATGGGAGTGGGGATGGAAAGGCAGAAATGTGGGGAAGAAATACGATATTCCTAAGAGCTGCACATATGAAATTTGTATTCATTAAATAAAAAAACTTTAAAAAAATAAAGAAAGTTGTTTGATGGGCCAGCTCTGTGGAATGGTGAGTAAAGCCACCACCTGCAGTGCCAGCATCTCATATGGGTGCTGATTTGAGACCCGGCTGCTGCACTTCTGATCCAGCTCTCTGTTATGGCCTGAGAAAGCAGTAGAAGATGATCCAAGTCCTTGGGCCCCTGCACCCACATAGGAGCCCCAAAGGAAGCTCCAGGATCCTGGCTTCGGATTGGCCCATCTCCAGATTCCCTCTCTCTCTCTCTCTCTCTCTCTCTCTTTTGCTCTCTCTCCCTCTCCTTTCTCTCTGCCTTTGCCTCTCCATAAATCTGCCTTCCAAATAAATAAATAAATCTTTTAAAAAGTAACGTTGATTTAAATGCATGTAATGAAACAGTATGATAACGTTGATTTAAATGCATGTAATGAAACAGTATGATAACATTGATTTAAATGCATGTAATGAAACAGTATGCATGGATTTCAAAACTTTTCACATCAATATAAATACATCTTTCAATTAAAATTTTTTGAAGTTCCTCATATATCACAATGAAGCTAATGTCTCAGAATCTTTAATGGTCTAACAACCATCTTTTAATTAAACTATTCTCAACATTGCTGTGAAGGGATTAAAGTTCAATTCTTTACAGAAACAAAAAAATAGCCCTATGTTCTGTATTTTTTATGTAATAAGATTTCTAATCAAAGAGATCTATAGACACCAGCAGGTAGTTCTTCATATTCTTTGATAGGTGCGCCTTTAAAAACATTGACATTTATGACAGGCTATAAGTGTTTAGGTGAACAAAGTTTCTGGGTGAACAAGAACTCTGTATTAATCTATACAAGCTAAATTCACAAAGAGGCATAAAACTCAGTAGAAATTCTCATGAGCCTTCAAGTGAAAAATCATAGAAGATATAACATTTTTAAGCAACATAAGATATGATTCCTTCAAAACTTCATATTTGTAACACAGAATGTAAATAGGATAGATTAACCTGAAGTTTTATCATTCCTAACTTCATTTGCTCAGTAGAGATGAACACTTACCATATTTTCATTCACTAAGCAGAAAAACCATGTCTTTCTGCAAAAATGTACTGAGCCAGAAACAACAGAAATGTGTATTTGTATTACTATGTACATAAACTTATTGACTTTGAAAGGATTAACTTGTGGATCAATAAGGGAGAAATTCATTACCACAATCAACCTCAAGGAACTAGAACTAAACAAGATGCATCAGTCTATGTGGAATGGAATTTACTTCAGTACCGCTACAGCTTAAAACAAACCATAAAATGGAATCATCATATTGTACCAGGAAATTTTGCATAAACAATTTGATAGATTTGAATGCATTATAAGACTATGTGTATCCTTGCCTCTCAGCTTGTATGAAAAATGGTGAGATCAATGGATGCTGATGAGCAATATTTAAATGAATTTCTAAATGACTATAATAAAAAATTTAGTTGACTCAACCCCTGCTGTTCTGGGCTGTAAAGTTATGAGCTCTATTTACCTGAAAGCATGTATGCCTATTAGACTTGGCAGGAGTTTCTCAACCTTGATATTAAGTAGAATATCTATTTAAAATGAACCAAGCATCAGGCTATATCAAGTCTGTTACTTCAGGCTGGGATAAAGCAGCATGCTAACCTTCTATACATGATGCAAAGAGCAGAAAAGGATAAATCTTTGTGGCTTTTCTTAACCTTCCTTGTGAGCTAAAATTTTCAAAAGATGTGACTGACATGGGAAGAATACTGCAAATTTATTTTGACAGGCACTAACTATAAAATATTTAAATACACAAGAAATAGCAGGATGAATTAAAATTATGCAAACTGAGGAGGCTATCTGTTGATGAGAAAACATCAGGAGGGAATATTTTCTTTAACAGGAAGTCAACACAAATGGGTGTGCTTTGTAAAGGGGAAAAAAAAAAAAACGTGTAGAGCCTATAGGGGGAAGGAGGAGATTACCCATGTAACACCATTCAGATAGGATTCATCCAAATGTATCACATTGTATGTGTGTATCACATTAAAATGAAACAACATGATTAAAACTGAAAGAGTGGATTCAAACCACACAAACAGCAGAATTAGAAGTAGGAGAGAATCCTGGTGGAATCCATAGGTAGCCGTATGTGGAAAGATGGTAATGACAAGGACTAATGGTAATAAGTTCATCCTCTAACAGCACCAGGGGATATTGAAAGTGCAATTGTTTATCAGAATTCAATAAAACCATTATCTGTCCATCAATGACAATACAAAAACCGTGATAAATATTCTTGCAAATAGATAAAAATTACTACAAATAGATAAAAAAAAACCCTTAAATTCAATTTACTTAAATGTTTACTAATAGAACAAATTCCTATAAAATTAAACAAATAAAATACAAAAATTACAGGGTGAATGTTAACGGATGTGAAGTACACTATTGCCCAGTGTATCAATGTAGAGATCTGTATTTTTATATATGCATTTTTCAAAAAAGTTTCCCATCCAGCAGCCAAGAGGAATCTGTGGAGCTTATGAAAAAAGGGAGTGAGATCTGTAAGACATTAGTCTTGTATTTATCATCAACAAAAATCAAAACAGAGTAGAAAAAATATTTTGAAAATAATATGAAATATGGCTAAGGAGAGTTATTCATAGTGAAACTCACAGAAAAGCTGCGATGCAGTAAAATGACATAGACTGAAACTTCAAAAACTTTGTGGAACAATAGAATTAAATTTATGAGTTTATCTAGATGCAAAAATATTTGGTACCAAAATAAATTCATTTTTAAAATATTTTAATTAATTTATTTATTGCAAAGGCAGACAAAGAGTTCCATCTATATGCATTCATTCTCCAAATACCCACAATAGCCCGTGCTTGGCTCATGGCCTGATCCAAGAGACAGGAATTCAACCCAGGTCTCCCAACTACTAAAGTCATCACCTGCTGCCTCCCAAGGTCTGCATCAGCAGGAAGCTAGAATCAGGAGCCAGAGTCTAGAATGAAACCCAGGCTCTGAGATATAGGACTCGGACATTCTAAGTGGCTTAAACCACTAAGCCAAATACACAACCCTAAACTCATACTTTAAATTCTGTTTTTCAATAAACCATTTGAAGTACTCTCATACATTAAATTGATTCACAAATTGCAGTGTACGCTAATATTAAACATTTTTAAATCAACCCATAAATCATGAGAAGAAATAAATAATTCTTTATTTTCAACTTCACTTATTTATTTATTTTTCATTTTTTAACTTTTATTTAATAAATACAAATTTCCAAAGTACAACTTTTGGATTATATTGGCTTTCCCCCCCATAACCACCCTCCCACCCGCAACCATCCCATCTCTCACACCCTCTCCCATCTCATTCTTCAACAAGATTCATTTTATTTATTTATTTTTTTTTGACAGGCAGAGTGGATAGTGAGAGAGAGAGAGACAGAGAGAAAGGTCTTCCTTTGCCGTTTGTTCACCCTCCAATGGCCGCCATGGCTGGCGCGCTGCGGCCGGCACACCGCGATGATCCGATGGCAGGAGCCAGGTGCTTCTCCTGGTCTCCCATGGGGTGCAGGGCCCAAGCACTTGGGCCATCCTCCACTGCACTCCCTGGCCACAGCAGAGAGCTGGCCTGGAAGAGGGGCAACCGGGAAAGAATCCAGCACCCCGACCGGGACTAGAACCCTGTGTGCCGGCGCTGCTAGGTGGAAGATTAGCCTATTGAGCCACAGCACCGGCCAAGATTCATTTCCAATTATCTTTATATACAGAAGATCAATTTAGTATATACTAAGTAAAGATTTCAACAGTTTGCACCCATACAGAAACACAAAGTATAAAGTACTGTTTGGGTACTAGTTATACCATTAATTCACATAGTATAACATATTAAGGACAGAGATCCTACATGGGGAGTAAGTGCATAGTGACTCCTGTTATTAAATAATTCTTAAAATGAATTTATTGCTTCACTTTTGGACAGCTGCAAACTCAGGTAGTTATTTTTTGTTCTTTGAATACAATGAATTAACAAAAGGAAATTCCTACTAATGTTTAAAAATCATAGAAGCCCTGTGGCCAGCACTGTGGTGTGGCAGGTTAAGCTGCTGCCTGAAGTGCCAGCATCCCATATGGGTGCCCATTCAAGTCCCAGCTGCTCCACTTCCAATCCAGCTCTCTGTAATGGCCTGGGAAGGCAGTAGAAGATGGCTCAAGTCCTTGGGCCCCTGCACCCACGTGAGAGACTCAGGAAACTCCTGGCTCCTGGCTTCGGATGGGCTCAGCTCCAGCCATTGACAGCCAGGTGGGGAGTTAACCAACATATGGAAGACCTCTCTCTCTCCCCCTCTCTTTCTCCCTCTCCCTCTCCTTCTCCCTTTCCTTCTCCCTCTCCCTCTCCCTGACTTTCAAAGAATTAAAAAATCTTTAAGAAAATCAGAGAAGCCCTATACCACACTGAAGCAGGAAGGGACTTGGCAATGAAGGTGGATCACAGTGAGCCCCACTCCTGGTGGTCACTTGAGGACAATGTGCATAACACTTGCGTCCCTATTAGATTGAGTGGATGGGGTTGCCATCTTGGTTAATTTGTACAGGAGAACATCACAGAAGAGCAGAATACAATTGGAGGACTTACTCTGGCTGTTCTCTATGTGACTGTGTATAGTTACTATTAGTCAGTCATCTCTGCGTGGGTCCTGGGAACCTGCCCCTCTCCTTGGTGCCACAAGCATAGCCTAGGGTACAGTACCTACCCATTCGTTATGATTCTCAGGACATTGCCTCATCCTTTCATAGATTCTTGCCCACACCTAGGCACAAAAGTGTTTATGAAAATCTCTTGTAATCTCCCAATATGCATTACTGCTTCTTTCTAAGAGCTTGAGTGTTAGAAAATTTAACAACCTTTGTTGTTAAGGAGTTTATAATCCTGAGAAGGCATGAATCACTTCTATAAAATAGTGGGAACCCAATACAAGACTTTTCTAATAAATCCTATTATTAGTAGCAGAGACTATGTTCTGAGCTGGTGTGAACCAAATAGTTAACACTTTAGGGGGAAGTGATTATTCTTAACAATGACCCTGGATTTCAAAATAGAGAGGAAAAAAGATAAAAAGATGAATTTCAAGCTAAGAAAAAATTAATCATTAGAGAAAAAAGGAAGTCAGTCCTAACAGAGAACTACATATTAATTAGCCTGATATAAATTCCAAAATGTATACATGTACCATAAAAGAATATTGTGCTCTATAAATATGTGCCATCATATTTTGTCAAATAGGAACAAATACATGTAGAAATAAGAGAATGAGAGAATTTTTATATATTGAATAAAAGGGAGTAGAGAAGGTGTAGTGGTGCTGTGGGTTAAGCCCTCCTTGGGTCACCTGCATTTCCTATCAGAGTGTGAGTTCAAATCCCAGAGACTCTGTTCTTCCAATTCAGCTTCCTGCCAATGTGCCTGGGAGGCAACAGAAAATGGCCCAAGTCCTGGGGTTGCTACAACTCATATAGAAGAGTCAGATGGAGTTCCTGGATCCTGGCTTCAACCTGGCTGTTGCAGGCATTTGGGGAGTGAACTGGTGAATGCCAATACACTACATTTAATATAATTCTTTTTACTGTGAGATCATGTTGTTTGTGAACACTATATTTCCTTCCCTATGTATGAAATATCAGGCCTCTTGGCAACTTTAAGGATGCTGTTAGCATCAGTTAAGCTCCTCTTTCAGTTCCTACAAATGGAATTACTCTGCTTAGGGGAATATTCTGACATGCTGATTAATGCTTATACAAAAATACAAAGTCTGTAAAAATGCACATTAGGAATACCACTTCTAGTTTTGACTGAACAGGACCATACACAACAAATTCCCCGGTCAATAAAACCAATAAAAGAGAATAGAAACTTTAAAATAATAGCTGCTAAAGGCATTGGCAGTCAACCAAGACAGTCACAACTTGAGTATCCAAAGCATTCTTTGTTGACTTTCCAACAGAGATGATGGAGGCCAGAAAACAATGGGATAATACCTAAAACATGCAAGCAGTTTAAAAAGAAATCTACCAACAGAAAAGAAAAAAACGAACTTTTCAAAAACAAATGACAGAATTTTTCATCAGAAAACACTAAAAGATAGATAACTTGACTTCATTGACATGGAATCAACAAGTTCTGAATATAGTCTTCCAAAGGCATATGTGACATTTAACAGCACTAACTGTGTGAGGAACCAAAAAACATGTCTCAAAATATCACAAAGTATTCCAATCATTCAGAGGAAGCTGTATGATCCTACAGAAAAATAAAGATAGAAATACAGAGTTTTTAAGCTAAAAAATCTCCAAATATTTAAAAATTGTCCCAACTGCTCTGATCCAGCTTCCTGGTGATGCAGCTAGGAAAAACAGGGGAACATGGCAAGAGTTCTTGGGGTCTCATGAGGGAGACCCAGATTAATTTCCTGGCTTCTGAAGACATTGAAGCCATATGGGGAGTGAACCAGCAGCTCTCTCCTTTTCTTCCTCCTTCTCTCTCTCTCTCTATTTCACTCTGCCTTTCAAATAAATGTATCTTTTAAAAAAAAAAAAAGAAAATATCTTGCATAAAATCTTTGGGTCCAAGAAGAAATCTCAAGGGAAATCAGAAAACATTGTCAAGTGAATTATAATGAAAATAGATAGAAAGCATAGAGAAATCATGGAGATGATGCTGAAGTCATGCTTACAGGGAAACAGATATCTTCAACATATACTAGAAAAGAAGAAAGGTGGACCATCAAAAATCCAGGGATGCACAAAGCTAGGAAGTAACAGAACCAGGATTCCAACTTTTTCAATCTGGCTCTAAGATACATACTTTTAATCCCTTTACTGCCACTTCTGATTATTTCTCAGCCTATTCATTTGGTCTTAAAACCAACAACCACCCTTAGCTACCACCCTATATCACCCTCACCATTTGAAAGAAAAGTCCTTGGGGGAAGAAAAAAAGTCTGTGCTTTCTCTATAGTTTTTTTTTTTTTTTTTTAATCCCCAATCTACTCCTTAAGCCACAATTTTCTGTTTACTTTTTCTGTTTATTTCTACTACCCCACAGAAACTGCTGCTACAGAGGTTTGACAAATCCCATAGACTTTCTTTCTCTTCTTATACATATTTTCAATACCAATACGCAAGTTAATTTTTGTTTCTTAGGATTAACTTTTCTACTAGCTCATAGAATTTTCTTCTGCTTCCCTGCCTACCTCTCTCAATAAAACTTATCTGGAGCTTCTGATTCTTGGCTCTCCTTAAATGCTAACCCCCAAAGTTTCTCAAGACTTTCTTCTTGCTTTACTAGCTTTTGGACACTTACAAGCTTCATGTACTCAAAGTTTGAAGCAGATATTGATGCCTATCAAATTTATATTTACACCTCTGACTTCTTTCCTGGGTTATAAGCTAATTTTTCAAAACACTAAGATTCTTCCTTGTTTTTTCTCAGATAAAATGTTAAAGATTTATGCTAACATTGCTCTTCCAACTGGGCTGTTGTGATAAAGAGGATTAAGACATTTCTTGGGATGCTTGCATTACATATTGGAGTGCTTAGGGTCAGATCTTGTTTTTGCTTCTGATTCAGCTTCCTGCTAATAATGTGCCTGGGAGACAATAGATGATGGCCAAAGTCTTTCCATGAAACCCATGTAGGAGACCTGGATTGAGTTCCTGATTCCTGGCTTCAGCCTGACCCAGTTCCAGCTGCTGTGTGCATTTGGGGAGTAAACCAACAGTTCTCTCTTTCCTCTCCTCTCCTCCCCTCCCCTCCCCTCCCCTCCCCTCCCCTCCCCTCTCCTCTCCTCTCCTCTCCTCTCCTCTCCTCTCCTCTCCTCGTCTCTCCTCTCTCCTCTTCTCTTCTCTCTCCCCTCTCTTTCTCTCTCTCTCTCTCTCCCTCTCTTTCATACTGCCTTTCAAATACATAAATCTAAAACAAACGAAAAAAAAAAAATCTCTGCCACACATCTTAGAAACCTTCTGTGATATTGAAATGGAAGCAAGGCAATACTTAAAACCAGCAACTTAGAGCTCCATTACTCATTGACTAGCACGAATTTGGTTTCGTTGTGATGCAAAATTCGTTAAAGAAAATTATGATTAATTAATACCCCAAGATAACTGGTGAGTGTCTGAGGATTTCAGGAGCTGGCTTGTGGGGGGAGGGGGAACAGGACAGGGGAGGGAGAATAAAGACAGTTTGCATCTGTCTGTTAACAAATCCTGAAAAGTTCCCTAGTGGATTCAAACAGCCATCTTAAATGGGTAACATCTACACAATCACTTTAGGGTTCCACAAGCAGGCACTTTAATCAATGCATATTGGGAAGAGCAAAGACCATGCTCTGAACATGCTTCTGAGATGTTGTCTGTTGTCAGAGCTACTGGATTAGCATAGCTTTTTTTTTTTTTTTTTTTTTTTTTTTTCTGACAGGCAGAGTGGACAGTAAGAGAGAGAGACAGAGAGAAAGGTTTTCCTTTGCCGTTGGTTCACCCTCCAATAGCCAGCACACCGCGCTGGTCCGATGGCAGGAGCCAGGTGCTTCTCCTGGTCTCCCATGGGGTGCAGGGCCCAAGGACTTGGGCCATCCTCCACTGCACTCCCTGGCCACAGCAGAGAGCTGGCCTGGAAGAGGGGCAACCGGGACAGAATCCGGCGCCCTAACCGGGACTAGAACCCAGTGTGCCGGTGCCGCAAGGCGGAGGATTAGCCTAGTGAGCCGCAGCGCCAGCCAGCATTTTCTAAACTATGGGCCCATCAACCAATGGAAATCATAGTCAAACACTAGATTTAAAACAACAACAACAACAACAACTGGGAACTAAAAGAATGGATGGCTTGCAAAAAGAATTAAATATCTTTTAAAGTTAGTGAATTTATAGTAGGCTCCACACCATGCCCTCTGTAATCAAAACCTAGAACTATCCCAGTTTTTTCATTGGAAGGGATCTTTGACTTGAAAAATTTAGAAATGTCTATTTACAACACTTCAAAGATTCTGATTCTCCTCACTTTCAATAGGGCTTCAAATTTGTTCATTCTATGGATCAGATATCTTGTCCACATTATTGACTAATTGCAAACATAGTATATTTTAAAAGAAAAAATAGTAATTTATACATTATTATTTTAGGGAAATTACAAGAAAATCAGGGAAAACCATTTAAAAATTAAAAATTCATTTGTTGTAATTTGGAAATTTTAAAAATGTTTCAGGTTTCTTTATTCAATTTATCTCATCTAGACGTGGTCTAATTAATTTGGAACTAACATTTAGAGAGAATAATTATGCGATGGTTAGAATTTGTGTGGTCACAAATTGTTATATAGTAATCTGATAAAACAGAGCTGTAAGAAATCTGAGCAAATATTAATGTCTTAAGAAATTTGTTATATATATATATATATATAAATTGATTAAATTCTACACCCCTAAATTTCACCTCCAGGCACAATGTCTACTCTTTTTAAATGAATGGAATTGCTTAATAGACAATAGCCTAATTTGGACATCCATAGAATTTTATGGATTGAAAAGTCTTCCATGGTCATGATTATCAAGGGTAATCTCTTATACATAGTATCGACATGTGAAAGAGGGACCAGCAGTCCCTCTTCCATGGTCCCCACTTTCATCACTGCAATACAAAATTTCTGTCTCTTTCTCTTCCCCAGTGAACACAAATGGATAAGAAAATCACTTAGGAATTCTAATATGAGTTTTACTGACATGAGATTCTTTTGTTAATCCTGAATGCTTTGTGCTCATTATTAATAATCATTGACTTCAAGGAAACATAAAATGAAAGTATGTCATTGTAAAAATTAAAAGAAAAAAAAAGAAAGGAAGGAGGAGAGTTGGTGGGAATGTGGGCGAGAGGGAGGGTAGGTTGGGAAGTATTATACTCTTAAGTCTGAACATATGAAAAACATGAAATCTATTCACCTTGTATAAATAAAAAATTAGAAAAAAGCAAAAAAGACAGCATAAGTGATATTAATATAATTGTATCAAAAAGGGGAATGACTCAATAATTACGGGAATATACTCACTGTGCTAAAACCCACCTTCAGGAATTGATGCTTGACCTGCTCTTGACCAGACTCCTCATTTTACTCACAGACACCTATCAACATAAAACCCATACCCAAGGCATGTCACAGAAGTAAAGTTGTTCACCAAGAGACAGCATTTCAGAGTCAAGTTTGTCTGACTGTCCTCCAATTTTTTGTTTCTAGACCAGATACTTCCATGTCTTGGAATTCAGACTTTTACTTGTCTTGATGACTGTGGTTAAACTCTCTTTGACTTCTTTTTGGCGACCTGAGCTTTTGTTTTCCTGAGTCTTCCTGACCTGGGCAAACCTATATACCTCAGCTTTCATCTAGCCTGCCTGCAGCCTGTTGTCTGAAAGCTGTCCCAGTATATTGCCTACCTGCAGTTTCCAGTTCATGACTGCTGCTCCAGGCAGACCCAATGGACTCTCTTCTGTAAATCCAATCATTAAGCACCCACTTGATGAATCAGTGCTAATTTAATCATTATCAATTTAACCCTTGATTATTAATTCTGTGATTGAACACCTACTATGTGTCAGAGACTGCTGTAGCAATTCAAGCATAGCTGTAAATGAAACAAACCAGTCCCAGTTCTCAAAGAATTAAATTACTGTGGGGTGATTGATCATACCAAATATTCTGTCTAAACATATTTATCTAAAACACTCAGTGTTGAATGATGGCCTTAGTTAGCATTGTTTTCCCAGAACCACCAGCAAGACTTGGCTAAATCAATACAAATATACACTACTTACTATTGGGAGAGTAACTGGAAAAGAACTTGTCATACTCGAAATCCAAGCCTTCTGAAGCTAGACTCTAATTTTGGGATCACTCCAAAAGTACCTTTCCACATTTTTTTCTTTTTTTGTTTATGAGACAATATTTTGAAACAAAAAGAAATGAGAAAAATATTTGTCATGCCTATTGTTGATATTTTTATTTGAAAACCATTATGAAAATGGTTATCAAATGACATAAATTTTATACATCCTAGTTTTTGTAAAGTCTGACATAGAGTGATTTACTTATTTGTTCATCAATTTACTCAATCAGTTCATATATTTTGAAGGTCTACTATGTGCCAGAACACAAAAGGGTCCTCTTCACAGAGTTAATTTTCCAGGAGACAGACTAGACCAAGTAAGTAATGCGTAACAACATATAAGAAGGAAATAACCTATATATACTTACCTGGAATAAAAGATTTAAGATGGAAGGAAACTATTGAGACGAAATAAACAGAAAACATCTCCTGAATAGTCAACATCAAACAGTGAGGCCTTTTTAAAATGTTGAAAATTCAAACATAATGTATGTGAAATATTTTATATGCATTGATAATGTCTTTTATTTTTCACTGTCTACCACAAAATGCACATTTGTTCTGAAAAATGTGACTAAAATCTCAGTTGTTAAAAGCAGGAGAAAGTTTGAATGGGTGTGAAACAAGGCCTTAGAATACAATCGCTCTTTCAACATTAATTATACTGTGTATTTTGAGAAGCTATAATCAAGAATTGAAAGTTGCTTTTTGTCTCAGGTTCAAAATCATGAAGCAACAATTTTACACAATGAATGCATCTTTGTAACTAATTCTGAGACAGAAAACAACGTGGTTACACTTCTATATGTGAAAATGAGTCCAAACAAGGAATATTGCCTATCTGCTCTTTTTCTGGGTTTATTTTCTTGATGCATTTTGTTGGTCATGAGAGGTTAAGACAGTGAAAGGTACAATAATAGAAGCACTCAGCATAAATAAATTTAAAGACATTTTGAGAAACAAATATGGCTAGTTTTAGACAATAGACAGTAAAGTGTAAGAATAAAAAATAATTATTGACCAATATAATTTTCCAAAAAATTCATTTTGTTTTTATACAACAAATTATAATCTATTGATAACTCCCTATAATTCTTACTGACATAAATAAACACATATATGGTTACTATTGGTGTCACTATCATATCAATACATTTTTTTTTTTGACAGGTAGAGTGGACAGTGAGAGAGCGAGACAGAGAGAAAGGTCTTCTTTGCCGTTGGTTCACCCTCCAATGGCTGCCAAGGCCGGCGCGCTGGAGCCTGCGCACTGCGCTGATCCGAAGGCAGGAGCCAGGTGCTTCTCCTGGTCTCCCATGGGGTGCAGGGCCCAAGCACTTGGGTCATCCTCCACTGCACTCCCTGGCCATAGCAGAGAGCTGGCCTGGAAGAGGGGCAACCGGGACAGAATCCGGTGCCCCGACCGGGACTAGAACCCGGTGTGCCGGCGCCACAAGGCGAGGATTAGCCTACTGAGCCGCGGTGCCGGCCATCAATACATTTTTAAAAGTAATACTATTCACCTTTTTTTCCATCTAATGGAAAAATGTCTTGAGCACCTGCTATGGAGCCACTATAAATTATATATTAGTATTCACACATTAGAAAAGAATTAATTCTGTTGACATAATTGTAAATAAAATCATTTTCAGAAAGTCAGTCTGTATTGAATAATTGTATTTTGTTTAATTGAAATGCAAAAATAGCAAGTTCTTTAAATAAATGTTTCTGTTTTAACCCCACTCCATTCCTGATTGATAAAATAAAACAAGCATTGTTGATAACAAAATGACATCAGGTTCAGTCACTCATGATTTTTGCCTGATTTTTATGACCACAGAGCAATAAAAAATGCCGAAAGCAGTAAGTATTGCTCCTTATTGAAATTTGGTACTCTGAAGCCTTTTTGTTGAAGAACATTTAGGTTGTTTCAATAAAGTTACTGTGAATATTTGTGGGCAAGCCTTTGTGAGAACATAGGTTTTCTCTTCTGTAAAATGCCTAAGAGAAATACCCCAGGTGTCACAGTAGGAATATATTTAACTCCATGAAAAACTGAAAAACCGTTCTGCACAATTCTGTGTTCCCAGCAGTTAGCAAGAGAGTTTTTGCTGTTTTGCATCATTTCTCACACTTATCATTATCAGTCATTTTTACTTTACTAGATACAGGATTGTTTCCCATTATGAAACTAACTAGCACTTCTCTGTTGACCAGTGATGATAAGCATTGTTTCATGTATTTATTGGCAATGCGTGCATTTATAAGATGTCTTTTTGAAGTTTTGCTTATTTCTAGTTAGCTTGTTTGCTTTATTATTGAGTTGTAAGAAATCTTCTTACAGTCTATATAAAATCCTTTGCTAGATTCCTATCTTTTAAATATTTTTCTGTGACTTTCCTTTTAATTTTCTTAATGGTGACTAGTGAGGAGTAAAACTTCATTAATTTGATGAAGTCCAATTTACTAATATTTTCCTTAATGATATTTCTTTTTTCTTTCTAGGAAATCTTTGTACAACACAAATTCACAAAGATTGTCTTCTCTACATTCTTTTAGATGATTTTTTCACTTTCAGTTTTTATTTTTTGTCTATTTTTGATAACTTCTGTATATGACATGAAATACAGGCCAAAGACAAAGATTATAGACCTACACGAGATGCAAATTACAGGGAAGAATGCACTTGCAATAACTAAAAAACTGTGTCATAAAAATTAATGCCATTTAATAGGAGCTATAGCTCAATAAGGTTGATTCCAAAGAGTATCAAGATTATCCAGCACATATTAATATTAGTATCTATGAGTAAAACAAAGATCAATAAGGAGCTGAAATTTCTCTGAGGCTGTCACTTAGCACTGCCTGAGATACCACCATCACATATGAGCATGGGTTCGCATCCCAGTTGTTTCATTTCCAATCTAGCTCCCTGCTAATGCACCTGGCAAAACAACAGAAAATAGAACAAGTTCTTGGGCTTTCGCAGCCCATAGGAGAGACTCAGATGGAGTTGCATGCAACTAGCTTTGGCCTGACCTAACACAAGCTGTTGCAACTATTTGAGGAGTAAATTAGCAGATGGAAGACTCTCCTCTCCCTTCCCTCTCTCTCTCTCTCTTTTCCCCCTCTTTTTCCCTCTCTCTTTCCCTCTCTCCAATGTCTGTAACTCTGCCTTTGAAATACTTAAATAAAAATTAAAGAGAGACAGAGACAGAGAGAGAGAGAGGGAGAGAAAGAAAGAAAGAAAGAAAGAAAGAAAGAAAGAAAGAAAGAAAGAAAGAGAGAGGGAGGGAGGGAGGGAGGGAAGGAAGGAAGGAAGGAAGGAAGGAAGGAAGGAAGGAAGGAAGGAAGGAAGGAAGGAAGGAAGGAAGGAAGGAGAAAGAAAGAAAGAAAGAAAGAAAGAAAGAAAGAAAGAAAGAAAGAAAGAAAGAAAGAAAGAAAGAGGGAGGGAGGGAGGGAGGGAGGGAGGGAGGGAGGGAGGGAGGGAAGGAAGGAAGAAAGGAAGGAAGGAAAGAAGGAAGGAGAAAGAAAGAAAGAAAGAAAGAAAGAAAGAAAGAAAGAAAGAAAGAAAGAAAGAAAGAGAGAGGGAGGGGGAGGGAGGGAGGGAGGGAGGGAGGGAAGGAAGGAAGGAAGGAAGGAAGGAAGGAAGGAAGGAAGGAAGGAAGGAAGGAAGGAAGGAGAAAGAAAGAAAGAAAGAAAGAAAGAAAGAAAGAAAGAAAGAAAGAAAGAAAGAAGGAAGGAAGGAAGGAAGGAAACTGCTTTTTGAATTTCTTTGTATATAAGAACAAACAGCTGAAATTTCTCTAGGCAATACGACACAACAAAGGAACAAACAAATGATTCAGTATCAAATCATGAAGAAAGGGAGATTGATAAAATGCTTCATAAAGAATTTGAAATAATGATTATAAGGCTACTCAAAGAGATAACAAGACAATATACAAAAACAAACCAAATTAGGAAATCAGTGCAAGATATGAATAAAAATTCAGCAAAGAGATAGAGATATTAAAAAAAGAATCAAACAGGCTGGCGATGTGGCTCACTAGGCTAATCCTCTGCTTGTGGTGCTGGCACCCCGGGTTCTAGTCCCAGTTGGGGTGCCGGATACTGTCCCAGTTGCTCCTCTTCCAGTCCAGCTCTCTGCTGTGGCCCAGGATGGCAGTGGAGGATGGTCCAAGTGCTTGGGCCCTGCACCTGCATGGGAAACCAGGAGGAAGCACCTGGCTCCTGGCTGCGGATCAGCGCAGTGTGCAGGCCTGAACACACCAGCTGTAGCAGCCATTTGGGGAGTGAACCAACAGAAAAAGGAAGACCTTTCTCTCTGTCTCTCTCTCTCTCACTGTCTAACTCTGCCTGTCAAAAAAAAAAAAAAAGAATCAAACAAAAGTATTAGAAATGTTAGAAATAAAAAACTCAGCAGGTCAAATAAAGGAAAATGCAGCTGAAAGTCATAATATCAAGACTAGGTTTAGCAGAAGAAAGAATATCTGACCTTGAAGACAGGTCTTTTGAAATATCTCAACCAGAAAAAAAGAAGAAGAAGAAAATATTAAAAAGACAATAAAAGAGTGTTCAGGATCTCTGAGATAGTATCAAATGAACTAATACTTGAGTTTTGAGAGTTCTCAAAGGAATGGTAAAAGGGAGTGTCTTAGAAAACCTATTCAGCCGGTGCCACGGCTCAATAGGCTAATCCTCCGCCTTGTGGCACCAGCACACCAGGTTCTAGTCCTGGTCGGGGCGCCGGATTCTGTCCCAGTTGCCCCTCTTCCAGGCCAGCTCTCTGCTGTGGCCAGGGAGTGCAGTGGAGGATGGCCCAAGTGCTTGGGCCCTGCACCCCATGGGAGACCAGGAGAAGCACCTGGCTCCTGCCTTCGGATCAGCGCGGTGCGCCGGCCACAGCGGCCATTGGAGGGTGAACCAACAGTAAAGGAAGACCTTACTCTCTGTCTCTCTCTCTCACTGTCCACTCTGCCTGTCAAAAAAGAAAGAAAGAAAGAAAGAAAGAACCTATTCAATGAAATAATAGCTGAGAAGTTCCCCAATTTGGAGAAAGATACAAATACAGAAAGTACACATGACCTTAAAGAATAATTTTAATCTAATAAGAGTAGAAACATCCACATAACAAAAGTCAAATACATGTTATCATGAAAATACAACCTGAATTTCTAATATTTTGCTTATTCTTTTTAGGGAGTACATTATTACATGAGTGATATACCTAGAAGAACCATCACAAAGTTTTGATCCTCTATTTTTTAGTCTACACATGTCAATTTTTTATTATTAAAGATTTATTTATTTATTTGAAAGTCAAAGTTACACAGAGTGAAGGAGAGGCGGGGGGGGGGGGGTCTTCCATCTGCTGGTTCACTCCCCAGATGGCCGCAACAGCCGGAACTGCGCCAATCCAAAGCCAGGAGCCAGGAGCTTCTTCTGGTCTCCCTCTCATGCATGTGCAGGGGCCCAAGGCCTTGGGCCATCTTCTACTGCTTTCCCAGGCCATAGCATAGAGCTGGATCAGATGTGGAGCAGCCAGGTCTTGAACCGGCATCCATACGGGATGCCAGTGCCGCACCCATTATGCCACAGCACCGGCCCCCACATTTCAATTTTTATTTTCCCTGTCATTTATGCCATTTCTACACTACCACCAGCTGTCAATCAGCTCTGTATTACAGGGAATATGTAGAGAGGAGCACAAACACACACAGAACATATCTGAATAGGATCCTACTCTATGTAATATTCTAGAAGTTGCTTTTTTCACTAATATAATGTCATTAATATAATGTCACTAATATAATATCATTAAAGATACTTTTAATTTATTTAATTGGCATATAGTAATCTATTGTGTGGATGTACCACAATTATTTTTCCATTCCACCACTAATTGGCAAGGAGATTGTTGCTATAAAGATGGCTGAAATGAACAACTTTTAGACTTCTCTTTGTGCACATGGGAAGAATCATACTGTTCAATGTAACTTTCTGTGATGGAAGTGTTTGGTGTTTCGTAGTGAGCACTTAAATTAAATATAGTATGGCTAGGGAACTGAACTTTTCATTTTATTCAGCTCTAATATGTGTGTAAAGTTACATGTGACTATGTGTGACTTTTAGCTATCATACTGGGCAGTATAGTTGTAGGATATACTCAGAAGCAAAATTGCAAGGTTCCCTGGTATAACTACTTAGAAAGTTTACTGGTAGTTACTGAATTGCAATCCAAAATAACGGTGCTAAATTACTATCCCACCAGGAGAATTGCCTCTTCCCCACATGCTTAAAATGTCACCCTGCTTTTTTTTCACTACTCTGAAAAGTTCAAAATTATATCTCATTTTTGTATAAATTTGCATTATCTCCACACATAATGGAGATGAAACTCTAGTCGCTTTTATTGTTTGTGTCTCTATGCATTATCTTTGAATCTGTATCCTCTGTCCAATGATGTCTTTTTCTTTCCGAATTTGTAAAACTCTTTCTATGATCCCTATTCTTTCCCATTCCCACCCTGGCAACTCCTGCTGAAGAAATCTCCTGGATTCAAAAAAGTTTTCACCACCCTTTTCAACCACATCTTGCATAACAGAGAGCTGAGTGTGGACTCATGCTGAAAATACATGTTTCCAACCTCACAGAATATCTCACATAGAAGTCTGGCACCTTGCATTCAAATGTGTAATATGTGTTGTTTATTCTGTCCCTGACCATGGGATCTTAGGTAGAAATAAGAAGCTGGAAAAAGTTCCATTTTAGTATCCTACTTACATTTCCATGAAAACCTGAATGTGCTCTTTAGATCTTTCAGAGGAGGATATTTATAGTACATTTCTCAGAAATGCTGAGCAAATGTGGGAATTCAGTATATTATTAACCAAAAATTTATAGGTCTGTAAATAAGAAATATATGAGCAGAAACACACATAATGATCTCTTGGTTGATATATATTTCATTGTATTTAAGCTACTTAATATCACAATCTTGCTGGAGCAGGCTCTTGGACTCTTTTGAACTCATAAAAAACAATCACACTCACACATCTCACACATCCTCAGCCTGCAAACCAAAATGCACATGGAAAATATGCTCCTACACGATCAGTTACACAAGGAAAAGTGTATCAAAGCAGTAACTGCACCAACTATGTGTTACACTATGGAAAACTGGGATACCCAGAAATGCATTTTCCCTTCACTGATATTTCTGGAGGTGTCATCCATCGGGATTCCAATTTATAGGCACTGAAGACGACTTCTACTCATATTTAGAATCCTTATTGGGAGAGGAGATGGTGACCAAGGAGAGGTAAGAGATGATATCTCTGTGCAAGGGGAGACTAGTTTTAATTGTCCCAACAAATCTGGGGAGACAAAGCTGAACAAAATAAACTACATCTAGTAATGACTAGGGATACTGCCAGAGTTCATGGGACTGACACAGTCACATCAGGGGGCTTTTGAATTATGGATACTGGGGGAGAAGAGGATTTCTGAAAAATAAGATAGGCAAAATCTTCTCTGTTGAGAAGATCGAAGATCTTCCGCACCTCTGGGAAAACAGGGATCTAGGAAAAACAAAGAAAATAGAAGGCAAAGTTATGCAGTATAAAGTTAGCAAGGCATTGAAACTTGAATGAAGCACCAGAAGTATTTTAAGCCTATTGATATATACCTTTCTGTTATTTTAGTTGTATATATCTGTAGAGTAACCTCTTGATGTATTAAGAAAATAAAAATTCCAAGTAGCAAATTCAATATATTAAATGATACTTGAATTTAAAGGAAAGTGAAATTTCACAAAAATTTTAGCTATCAGGGTAATTTTTGAAAATTTGTTCCCTCTTTGTTTAGTGTGAATACTGGATTTATTTTCGTTCTAGTGAAAGTATAATAAAACTCCCTTGCCCCCATCCAGTCCCCAAAATCACCACTGGCTTTAGTTACTATCGCAATATTTTTTTCATTAATGTCTCAGTTCCTAAGCATAAGTTCTTCTACTTTGCTGCTCTTCAAAAACCACCAAGCAGAGGAAAGAAACGAAACCCGCTGTTCCCATTTTGTTGAGGAGGCTTAAACTCTGAGTTGGCTGAGACGCATCCATGAACTCCGCTGTGCCCTGCCTCATATCCCTGCCCATCATCACAAGTGGCAGCAGCCCTGTGCATTGAGTTACAGGGCATGGCGATGAAGGTCAGCGGTCATTGTAAGAGACAGAATCCAAGGTGACATAAAAGGAGAAAGGGGTGTGATACTGCTGTTGATCAGGTAATGTAGACTAGCCACTAATAAGGAATCAACTCTGTAATTTTCTCCTTGTGTCCTAAGCAGCTCTGTACTCTGATTCTAAAAGATTTTTAGCACATAATTTCTGTACATATTTACAGGATGCATGTAAAGTATAAACAAGGTATATAAAATCTTGTTTGCCTTTCCTTGCAATCACATAAGGATGAAAAAGAAAAGCAAAACTCCTCAGCTTCTGCCTGTTTTCCAACATGATCGCTGTTCTGTGACTTTTAACAAGGTGTGCACGTTAAATTATTCTGCTCCCCATCCCCCACCAATTCCTTTCCTCCAACTGCTGTTATTACCAGTTTCCATTGTATTTTTCTCCCGTAAATACTTTAAATGTGGAAAATCATCACACCACACAAACCATTCTAGGTGATTATTTGCTTTAACTCAATCTACTTGTTTTTCATCTCAGGACATAGGTGTAGTTTTACAGGCATTTGGAGGTCGCATAATTTTACTTTCCTAATGGTCACTTCCAGGCATGCCAATGTAGAGGCAACATCTGGGATTGTGTAAGAAAAGAGAAAGGGGCAAAGCCACCACCTGCAGTGCTGGGATCCCATATGGGCACCCATTCAGCTGCTCCACTTCTGATCCAGCTCTCTGCTACAGCCTGGGAAAGCAGTAGATGAAGGCCCACATGCCTGGGCCCCTGCAACCCTGTGGAAGACCTGGAGGAAGCTCCTGGCTCCTGGTTTCGGATCGGGTCAGCTCTGGCTATTTCAGCTATTTGGGGAGGGAATGAGATGATGGAAGACCTCTCTTTCTCTCTCTGCCTCTCTGTAACTCTGCCTTTTAAATAAATCCTTTAAAAAAAAAGAGGAATGTTCACTGTGAATAATCACCAAATATGAGTGGTCACAAATGTTCATAGAAAATGCATATTATGAATAATTATAAAAGTTATGCATGGAATTTCGAACAAGTTTGCACTAAAATTAACTTACCTTTTAATTCTTTCTTTCCAAAAACATTTTGACATATCCTCAAATACACACATATATGATCAACTCTGCTGTTGTTGGTAACAGTGCAATATTTCACATGAATGCTCAGTATTTACTGAAGGTCTGAAGGATGTACACTACCACTTGAGTAGATAAAAAACTGGAATGGATACCGCCTTGCTTTTACTCAAGGAAGTACAATGTTTTGTCTGCCAAGAATTTGACATTTTGCTTAAGGATAAGATAAGAAAGCATTTAAGTAGGCATTGAAGGAAAATAGGGTAAGCTAAGCAATAGCAAAACACCAGTAAAAGAAACACACACACGCTCACACACACACACAAATTAGTCACAGCCATTTAGGGAGAGGCCAGATGAATATAGACCAAGCCAATGAGAATCACTAATCAGTCCAGACACACACAACGTTGGATGAGAAGTTCTTATTCTGTGACTATTCACAGCCAAAATAGCCTGGTTGTAGAAGAGGCTGATGAAAAATTACCAGGTGGGAAAAATATTTGAGCAGATGATACATTCTTTCATGGCTTCCTCTAATGCCGAAGAACAGGCCAATCAACAATTCAGCCTTGAAGGCTGCTGAAAAACGTAAAACAGAGTTGGTACAATTTAGCAACTGCCATCCATCCACAAAGCCCATACCAAGCCAATTCCCAACAGCCAAAGTTTCCCCCTTATTTTCTCTATAATATTTAGCTCTTTGCTTTAATTACATTTGATATTTGTAAAGAGAAAGCTGGCGTTGTAATAATTGGATAGCTTTTTATCTATGTTGGCAGAAACGGAATTTTCTTTTATACTTGAAGAGCAATACAAAAGCAAAACTTGCTTTTCTCACAAACTCCATGCCAGAACTATCCTCTGAGTCACACAGATTCTTGCAATCGTCTTGTTCTGAAAGCTGAGTGTGCTGTGTGGAAGCTGATGCCAGGATCACACTGTTCCTGTCAGTATCAAAAGCCACCAATGTTGACTCAGCAAAATGTGCACAGCTCTCCAAGACGTTCTCTCTCTTTATCTTTCGCCACTTTTATTTTCCCTTCTGATGTACACTTTTTTCTTTCCTTCCTTTTTTTATGTCTTTCACCCTTTCTTTCTAACCTTATTTCTTCCCAGCATCTCTCTCTCTCTCTCCCCCTCTCTCTCACACACACATAGTTCAAGAGAAAGAGCAATGTAATGATAGTCTTTTAAAACAAGAGACCCAAAAGAAATTTGGTGGTCCCAATATAGCAAGAAAATATTTTTCCTAACCTCATTTTCTTTTTTATTAAAAGAACTCCCAGACTCGGCCGTTAAGATCCAGAAACTCAACATATCACCTTCAGCTCGACAGAAAAAATGGATTCCAAATGGGAAAATATTTTTTGCTGTGTCAAATTATATATTTTAAAATCTAGAAAACATTTTAACATTGGTGATAATGTTTTGTTTATTATTAATATCAAATCAAATAAAAATGCACTCTTAAATTTTTTATTACATAAGTAATTAAATAGTATTATTGAAAATTAGAAAAGTTTAATATGAACTAATGTCATTGTGAGTTGATTGGCCAAAATTCAAATATAAATCCGTAAACTTTTGTTAAAAAGCAGGTTTCCGAAGTTCTTATTCTCTTATGCTATTCCCAGTATGTTCTAAATGCCAGAAACATTTCTTAACATTTTTAAATTCACTTTGCAAGCAAAATAGATAACTCTACAAGCACACAGCTACCAAAATTTCCATTTATATACTCAAAATACCTGTTTTGAAAGGACAATTACCTGTTTTCAGTCACAACTTAGGTGTAAATCTTCGAAATTTTAGCTGACAGGTTTTACTATGTAATAAAACATGTCAAATTCAAACTGACAAGTGGATTTCGTTTTTGGAGGGTTTTCCTCACACCTTTTTCCATTATAATACAAGTACTACTTAGCCATATGATTTTCTGCAAAACTTAAAGTGAAATGTAAAACATGATGCATGTCTCAACATCCCAACACTTACACAGGGGGCTCGGGGGAGGAGGAACTCTTGCTAAATTCAGAAAACTGCACTTTCTGAAAATGGAAGCCTGCCAGCTTTCATCTGTCTTCTTTCTTAAGGTACTTGCAGCCCTGCCTTCTAAAACTAGAACGGGAACAGTTAGCTCCTCTCCTGTTGCATCTCAACTCCCTCACTTACTCAGTTTGTGGAGTTGGAAGACCACATTGTCCAGCGACATTTGTTCTAAGACCATGACCTGTACATAGAGAGTTGACAGCAAATGAGCAGAATCACCACTGTAGGTGATAACCTTCAATGTATTTCTAGAGAGATGTAAAGAGCAGTCATCCCATCAAGTGTGCATATATTTCATCAAATGGAAAACTATGGCATACTGTATTATGTTCATTTATTTCAAGTCACAATTCACACTGAAAATAAATACTGATACGACAAGTTATACAAATAGGAAAGCACCTTCACTTTGAGTACTGACTACTTTCAGTGCTTTGGGGAGTACTGAAATTAAAACATAGTTCACCAAATTGTGTGTATGTGTGTGTGTATATAAAATTAATCTATCCCATCCGCACAGTCATTAGCCTGAGCATTAAGCAATAACAATTGGTACTGTTACGCCTGGCTACAATAGAACTTCTTAATTTTATGTGATATCTTTAAATGATAGAAAGACACAGATAATTACATTTGCATACAAACTTTTAATTATTTTAACTTTTTAACCTAACGATAGATATTTAAGTTCTTGATTTTTCATTCAATTGCCTTAGCATTAAATAGAAACTGATATTTATTTATGATCAATGTCATATAACAAAAGATAAGCTGTTATTAAAAATGGACCACTAGTGCCCCCTTCTGGTCTGAAAAAGGAAGACACATCTTTCCCAGGACTTGAAAAGGCACTCTGCACTAATCCCAGAAACAGCTGTTTTAAGTCAGATTTATATCAATTCGTTTCTGATTTTATAATGTGATCTCCCCTTTTTCTCCTAGAATTTTGGATCTCCTGATGTTTTAATATTGTGTTTTACCTTCCTAGGAAACATTACAAAGTCAGAGAATCCTGTTCATTCTTAAAGAAAACTAAATGCTTTTATTCAAATTGAGGTTTAAAATAACCCAGGAATCAATCACTTCACAAATAGTTGAAGTTTTATCATCATTGGTTTTACATTCATCTGTGTAAAAGCTAATAAACTTGAATCCATATCTAGCTTAATCACGTTAAATGTCATGATGCCTCGCTTTCCACCAAATCCAAGCTGATGCTCAGACACCCTCATACATTACACTCCTTTCTGACATAGCATAAAGGGCAGAAGCCAGCATGATAGATTAAAAAGATATTATGGTACAATATTAATTACAGTATCAGCACCTTTTTCCAGTTCAGGCTGCATATAAATGTCTATTTTCATTTTTACATTCAGAATATACTTTGAGAGAGAATGGATTTATTGCATAGTACATGGAAATTTTGGCCAGATAGTCTAATCTCAGGAAGGCACCAAGTGTGTGCATATTAGAAAATTTGGAATTTCCATCTCTGAAATTTTGAACTTATTGCAAGAATGGAAGACTCAGAAATATTATGCAAATCATAATGTCAGCCGATACAATAAAATAAAAACATAAACTATGAAAATTCTTCTATGTGAACTGGAAACTTTCAGTAATATCACCTTTCATTCCCTGAGAATTTTGGGAAAAAATAACAAAGCAAGCATTTTCAGAAGTGAAACCTTAAAAATGAATGGCGTTTCATTCTTAAATTACAGTTTTTCCTAGGGTTGGGCATATGACAGCAAAGTTAAAAAACCTTGCGTTGGTAAAATTACCTATGGATAAAAAGTTTCATTGCTATCTAAATATGTGAAAATAAAAATATGCAATATTTGAACACATTTTCATCAAAATCTGCATTTATAATCAAGATCAATCCCAGAAAACAATTTGTCCTCCACCAGGAATAACTGAACTCACATCTTGCCAAGAGTCCCTGTTGTCCAATTAGACTCAATGCACATTTTAGTCCCAAAGTGCCCTTACTCCATATAACTATTACTCATATCTCATTTCATTATAATTTTTGCTTTCTGAAAAATATAATGACTGTAAGGTTGTTTGAGGTTTTTGGTTTTGGTATTTGTTGTTTGTTTCATTCTTTCCTGCTTTCCTTTCAGGGTTGGGATTCTAATCCTCCATGCAATTTGCCTCTCACACATTGCAAATGACCACTCGAGATCTTGTGATGCAAAAGCACTGAATCCCTCTGGAACACGGGTGCTGGATGAGACGGAGGCATGGTGAGGCAGCCAGCCTGTGAGGTCGGCTCTGTGACAGTGTGGGGCGCCCGGGAAGCTGCAGGAGGGGATAAATCGTGAATGGGTGTTTCTCCTGATCACATTTCAGATTCTCCTGCAGCTCACCCCTATGACCCAGAGGAACAGGAGGGTGAGGCCTGCTGACTGCGATCCTTACTCTCCTTTCCCGGGGAAACTGCCAGCATCACTTACCGTTTCTAAAATCTGTGGTTTCCCAGATGTTTCCAATCCACTTCCCAGATTTTCAAACGCATACAAAGAAATCTTTCTGTACCCGAAAAATATATCAAATGAGAAAGCAGTTTAAATTATAATCGGATTTTTGAGAACCATGAGTAGAGAAACTAAAATCCGTTTGATTTCTAGCTTTATTTAACTCTTTACTGCATTTAATTATAGTCCTCATATTATCACTATTAACAACCACTTGTGGGGCACCTTTGAACACATGCACTCTGACACCCAGACATCAGGTTTCTCTGAATGCAAGCCACATACTGCACAGCCACAGGGTGCATGAGCACTACAGACATTGAGTGTTGCTAGGTTGAATTGCATTAATAAATATCTACCTGAGAAAAGATGCAGGTATTAAGGCTTTAGGATATATTCAGAAATCCTTGAGTATGTACTCTAATACAGATGAAAGAAGCTCCTAATATTTTAGATACATTTGGAATAGCAATATATACTGTAAATACATCACATTCATAATCGAAAGAACCCTCAGAAAAAAACAAAAGTGATCTATGTTGATGGAAGGAAAGCCATCTGAGTAAGTACTCAAAAGTTCAAAACCAAATTCTAATTTTTAATCCACATGTACCAGTTATCCCAGTGTTTAAAAATTCAGAAGAGTACTGAACTTTTCCATTTATGTGAATATTTATAGCAATTATACACATCACAATTCTCGAGTTTGGCAATATATTTTCCAGTCTATATTCTAAATTTGGTAGATCTACGTACAAAGCATGAGAAAATTATAAAACTATGTTCCAACAGAAAAAATTAGGGGTTAACAAGGTACTTCAAATTAGGAAATACAGCTGTTATAATCAGTAAATGATGAATTCCAACTACTAGGTAAAGATATTTTTTCCCAAGGTGGATCGTGGGAGTTCATGATAACTATAGGTATGATCAAGGCTTGTTTCAATGCTTTGAAATGTCAAATGAGTAATTTTATTCTCTCTTATTTTTAAACTATTTGCAGAGACAACACAAAATTATATAATGTTACATTTATTTTAACCTACACTTCTTCCTTCATAAGGTTACTTGTCTAAACATTTCACTAACATTGTGCAATTTTAAACTGAGAAAAAGAACAAAGTTTCAAGTGTGACAATTTATCAGGAATAGATTAAGTGACAGCTGTAACTAGAATCAGAATTCGTAGATTATTTTAATAGTTCCAGGAAGAGTATAATTTACAAAAGTACATTTGAATGATGTTAGGAAGATAGCAAGAGAAATTATTTGCATAGGATAGGCTGATTTCTTGAAGCTAAACTTCAGTAATATGCTCTCTATTTGAATTTCTTTAAGTGTAGAATTATGCCTCTTCATTGAACAATTCAATTCATCAATGGGTTCATCGACATGACAGAAAGAGTATTTCTATATAATTTGATCAAGTTATGGAATCGTTATGCAAACACGATTTTTTAAAACCTCCTTTTCATAAATTATCCCTTCTCTTATCAAAATTTTTTTAAATTATAGATGTTTCTGAATTTTTGGTATACAAGGTTGGCTCTAATTTATATTTGTC